>NC_056749.1:313556959-313559459 GCF_019279795.1 Protopterus annectens | reverse complement strand
ATTATTTCCCCATCACTCATAACTATCTACGAGCTTCTAATATAGGTTTGATACTAATAGCAGAATTGAGTCCAGGTTCAATGTGTGCCCGCAACCTGAAAATCCATTCTAACTCAATTCTTTCTAAAAATTCATGTTATCACCAGCTCTAATAGTTGGTTTTATTATTTGTAACACCCTAAAATTAAAACTATGGTCATGATAAATATTAATGTGCTTGGCTAGAACATTAGTTAGAGTCATTTTTCTAATTTCATATACATGATTGTATATACGGTCTCTCAACCTCCTAGAGGTTAACCCTACATAGTATGCTTGACATTTGGTACAAGTAGCCAGGTAAATCAAGTTAGTAGTGTTACATGTAGCATATAAAGTGAATCTATGTTTATAGTTCAGAGTAGGTACTATGAATTCTTTCTCTGTTGTGATTAACTTACACATATTGCAATTCTTACATGGCCATGTTCCCATCAAAACCCTAGTGTTTCTAATGTTCAGAGACCTACTGACCTTCTTATCAATACACAACCACCGTTTCAGGTTCTTACTATTCCTATACCTGAAGTGTGGTGTTGAACCTATTAATTTTTTCAAATCAGTATCTATTGTTAGAATATCCCAATTTTTCTTTATAATCTCTACAATGTTACAATTATCATTTGTATACCTGGTAGTAAAAGGTACCATATTCATTTTACTATTCGAAAAACGTTGTGGACCCTTATTCAATGCCCACTTAGCACTATGGTCTCTATTGTTATAAACAACTTCAATAACATCAAAATGATGTCTATTACTGGGACCTTCAACAAGACTTGATGGATAGCCTCTATCAGAGAATAGTTCATTTAAGGTGTTAAGCTGTTTATTTCTTTCAGATACCTCGGCACATAGCCTGGTTATCCTATTTTTCTGATTTTTTACTATATTAGGAAAGATGAATCGAGGACGCATACTATTATATTGTAAAATGGCATTTTTCCAACAAGGTTTTCTGAACAGTTTAGTAGTAAAATTTTCACCACCCTTCAAGATAGAAATATCTAGAAAGTCAATTTTAGTCAGTGAATGTTCTAAAGTAAACCTCAAAAAATCTGTGGTTGTTTCTAGATAAATAACTAAATCCTCTAGCGCAGACTGCTCTCTCTTCCACAAAATAAGAACATCATCAACAAAGCGTCTGTATAGTATGATGTCCTTCATATACTCACTATTGAACAGATGTTTAGATTCCCAATAGTACATTACAAGGTTCGCATATGAGTTCGCGCATGGGGTACCCATAGCTACACCCCATGTCTGTATGTAAAGATTATCTTGGAATAAGAAAACATTATTATCTAGGACCAAATCAAATAAAGTGCATATTAATAATTGTGTATCCTTATGTAGGGATTTATCTTCAAGTAGTATCTCCCTTACTGCCTCTACACCATAGTCATTAGGTATAGTTGTAAACAAATTTTTAACATCTAAGGAAGCTAATACCAGGGTAGATGGCATATCTATTCCTTTTTCTAAATGTTCAATGTCACTCAGTAGTGAATAGGTGTCCCTCAAAATAGTAGGTATCCGTCTCACAATAGGTCCTAGTTTAGATTCCAAGTAATTAGAAATATGTTCAGTAACCCATTTTTCTCCTGCCACTATTGGTCGCATTGGTGGAGGATGTTCTGCTTTATGCATTTTTAGGGAGTCCTTTTATGTTAGGGATAGTAGGTATATCTATCATGAAGTAATCATATAACTGTTTGGTTATTTGTCTACACATGAGTAAATCATAAAGCGTATCATGAACTAGACTAATAATCTTTTTTAATTTTTTATTATCTATTCTCTCATATTTTTCAACATCACTTAACATTTTCAACATTAATTCTTCATAGAAGGTGGTATCTAACAAGACAGCTCCCCCTCCCTTGTCAGCAGGTCTTATAGTTAGTGACGAATCTTTGTTTAGGTCCAATAACGCTTGATGTTCGTCATTACTGAGGTTATAAAAAAATCTTTCGACATTTTTTACCTCTTACTACATCTGTGAAATATTTATAGAAATCATTCTCACACATTTGAATAAAACAGCTAACATTTGGCAACATTTCTGGTGAAAAAGCACTTTTTTTCTTAAAACATTCATCATTATTAACATCATATCCAATTGAAGCATCTTTAAACATCATTTTTAAAGTTAATGTTCTCGCAAACACTCGCAGGTCTGTAAGTAACTCTGCTAGCTTGCTGCCCTGGGAAGGAATAAATGAAAGTCCCTTGTTTAACAAACTGTGTTCACTTCCAGTAAGAGAATGACTGGATAAATTAAAAACAAGATCATTCAGTTGTGCTGTCTTCTTCTCTCTTCTACAGCTTCCTCCGAGTTCTTCTCCCTCTGCTGTTTGATCTCACCCTGTTCTGATGGCGATACTGCACGGGTAGGGGTAAAAAACCTTGTGGTGTCATGGTTATGGTCGTTTTGGATCTTGCTCCATTCATAAAACCA
>NC_056749.1:313536959-313549459 GCF_019279795.1 Protopterus annectens | reverse complement strand
TCCATAGGATTTTATTACAACCCTCACCTATAACTTTTTCCTTGTTCACAGAGTGATAAATACATTATCATACGAAACTGAAAGTGGTGCTATTAAATGTTTTGTCCTCAAAAGCAATATGCTTATCTTTACTACTTAACAGGAAAAAAATGTTACTTGAAAACAATATGTTTTGTATTATCATATACACAAGGCATCATTACCAAAATAATTAGTGGTTATTGTGTAGCAGGATAATACATGTTTTCCCTCTGTTAGGTTGCTCTATCAATGCATCCAAAGAACAGGACATCATCTAAATAAAGAACATGACACTTTTTTTACAGGTTGCAAGACATATCAGTGGATCAGAACAGATCCAGTAGCTTTTCTAGATTTTCTAAGATGGTAATTGTGGTATTTCTTTGACAGCATTAGCTATATGCAATATGGTCATGGATGTATTTAATTCATAAATAGTTTAATAATAGGTTCATAGGTAGGTACTAGGCTATCAGCCCTGGGGCCTATACAAGCCCAGCCAAAAAGGTACCCTGTCTTTTGCCACCAAAGAAAATAATTTTCCTGTGCTACTGTCGAGCAGAGCCACAGAAGTGATCCCCAGGGTGAATTTCCTATTTCCCAGCCAATCATCAAGATTTTTCTTGAAGAGTGCTATAGAGGAGCTTTTTTTGATATAGATAGGTAGTTTATTCCAGAGTATGGGAAGTCTCTGGGACAGGAATCTATCCCTCCGGCATGTTCTGTTTATTGTGGTGACAAGGTTTAGGTCCCAAGAGCATGTAGTTCGGAGGGATTGGGATTTTTTTAAGTGGAGCATGTCCAATAACTTTGGGTTTGACAAAGCTTTGTATGTTAGGCAGAAATCACCTCTGAATAGGCGATATGCGACGGAGTAAAGCTGGAGTTTTTTGAGATGGTCTGCATAGGGCATCTGTTTGAGGCCGGTAATCCTCTTTGTGAGGTATTTCTGCGGCCTTTCCAGTTGTTGTAGACGTCTTGTGAGGTACATACCAAAAGGGGCGTTGTACTCTATAATGGGTCTAATGAGTGAGTAGTAGAGGGGAACAATGACCTCTATTTTCCCTACATATGTCAGATACATATGACTCCTCATCTGCCTGCTGCTGTGGTGACCTTGACATTGTTGGTGGGATGTGCTGTCCCTTCCCCTTGCTGATCCTGCTGAAGCTGTTTCCTTAGGATTATGTTGCATAGCATGGCACATACTGTGAATATTTTTGTACATGTCCATGGAATGTGCTGTAGGGATTCTCCATACGTATTGTGGCACCAGAACTCTGACTTCAGCAGCCCAAACATATGCTCTATGATATTATTGGTTTGAGCATGTGCCCCATTATGGCATTCTTCCGTGGGTGTGTGTGCATTTCTGATGGGTGTCATCAGCCATGGTTCCAGTGCATAGCCTGCATCCCCCAGTAAATGACCCTGTGGGATAACCCCCCAGCAAACATTTGGTACATTTGGAAGGTGTGCCAGATATGTGAGTTATGGTAACTGCCATGGTTGCCAGCATACACATTCAAGATGATTGCCTTAGCATTACACCCAACTTGGCAGTTGAGTGGTAGTGCTTTCTGTTTATGTAGAGCCTGGGAGTCCTGCATATTTCTGGACCTCTCCTCAGAAGTATGGGGAAAATATATGTGGTCTCTGGCATGTTGGAGCATAGCATTCAGGAATTGGTGGAGCATCCTGGATGCTAATGCCTGTGCACCCCCAGCATGTCCTCTGTTGGTCTCTGAAAGGTAGCTGTAGCTAAGATTCTAAGGGGCTACACATACTTTTGTTTCCACAGAGATGAGTTCCCCTCAGATGGGTCTGGCTCTGAGTTGAGGAATGCAGAGTTCCTGTAGTGTGTCCCTGTCCACCCTGTAACTCTCTACAATTTCCACATCATGTAGGATGTCAAAAGTGAAATAGGTACTGAAATATTTTCTCCTTCTCGACTTAGGCCTATTGGCAACAGCATTGGCTTCAGCCTATAGCACATACAAATTAATTAAAGTAGCAGCAGCCCCTAACATTCTGTCTGTGTAAACTCCTTTCTGTCTTTGTATTACAAAAGTTTTGGAATTTACAGGAAAAAAACAGCACAGAGTTTACACAGATGGTTTATAGCTTGTTGAATAGCTCCACTGTGTTTCATTGGTTGATTACTACACAGTTCAGTTGCTTATGCTGCATACCACAGTGTTTACTTTGTTTGTGAGGGGGTGTGTACCTGTACACAGTGCTTACTGAATCTGAATTTTGCTGCTAACATGTGAATGTCACTGTACAAAATGACAGAGTAGGGTTTATTGAATCCCTCTGTTCATGTTTTCAGTAAGATGTCATGTTTCTGTAGTATAAGATTGATTTAGTTTTATTAAACCGATTTATCTTTCATTATTTGTTTTTGTTTTTTCATTAGGAATTTATATGTAGCAAATGAGCTCTAACTCTTCTAAATACTGCAGAATAGAATTATTACTCTTAATAGCATGTAAGGAAAAACTCTTGCATTCATTCTCTTCACTGGATAGCCTAAAAAACATTTTCTAAATTCAGTATTTCATGAAGTTCATCATCTAATAAGGCTTTCAGTTATTAACAGACTAGATTAGACATAATAAAAAGCATATACTTGTATTTTTCTGTATAACAGGTACAAATCCCAATGTATGCCCTGTTTCTAGAAGCGACTAACCTAAAATATCAAGCAAAGTACCTCAATGGCAAACTTTAAACTAGCCTGGATGACCACATTGGTGACTGAAAATATGTATCTGACATATGTGGGGAAAATCTGTATAATGAGAGACCCTATTAATTTCCCACCAGTAGTGGGTGAAACGGGCTAATAGTCTGAACTATTTCTTTGGGTATAAACTTAGTAAGAAACTATGAATCTATGCACAATATAATAAAATCACATCACCACAGTAGTCAGGAAATCCTTCTATGTGGCATACCTCATCACAAAAGGGTTCTCATCCAGGAAAAAAAAGAGGTAATTGTTCCCCTCTACTCTGCACTCATTAGACGCATTATAAGAGTACAATGCCGATTTTAGAATGTTCCCCACAAGACATCTGCAGCAGCTGGAAAGGCCACAGAAGTACCTCACAAAGAGGATTACTGGCCTCAAACAGATGCCCTACACTGACCGTCTCAAAAAACTCCAACTTTACTCTGTAGCATATCGCCTACTCTGGGGAGATCTCTGCCTAACATATAAAGCTATGTTAAACTCAAAGCTGTTGGACATGATACACCTAAAGAAATCCCAATCCCTCCAAGCTACATGCTCTATGGACCTAAACCTTGTCACCACAATAAACAGGACATGCTGAAGGGATAGATTCCTGTCCCAGAGACTTTCTATACTCTGGAACAAGCTACCCATCTATGTCAAGCAAAGTTCCTCATTAGCACTCTTCAAAAAAATCTTTGATGAGTGGATGGGAAATAGGAAATACACCTCGGGGATCACTTCTGTGTCTCTGCTCGACAGGGGCATAGGAAATTAACTTTCTTGGGTGGCATAAGCCAGGGAACCTTGTTGGCTAGGCTTACTTAGGCCCTTGGGCTGATAGCCTAGTACCAACCTATGAACCTATATTGCCTAAAGGCAGCCATTATCACCTGGTTCTCAGCATTAGTGAAGGGGGATTTCCAAGGACTGACATACCTGGATGGCATACTCCTACGTGTCACAAAAATTCATCACAATAATAATACACATACATATCACATAACTACAAAGTAACTGTTAAAAGATAAAATAGAAAAGATAGCCAGTCAGTATAACCCAATTGAGAAACATAAAACAGTGCGGAGATGTGAAATATGAACAACAGGCAGGATGCAAAACAAGGAGAGTAACTAGAGCAACATATCCTTGTTTGTGCCATGACATTAACTCACCTTTGCTACTCCCAAAAGAACAGTGTACCTTTGTTGGTGCCATAACAGTAACTCACTTTTGCCCCCCCCCCCAATAAAAGAACAGGAAAATGATACATTTTACTAACAAACCATTTTTGAAATGCTAAAAGTGTTATCAAAGGGATCATTTGTACATATTTATCACACAGCATTCCATTTTCATGTATTGGCAATCAAGATAAGATGAGTTTATTCTCATTTATCGTCTGCACTTTTGATTTAATATCTCTGTAATCTGTACAGCTGTTTTTTTTCCCACCCACCCTCCTAGTTCTTGTTCTGGTCTTTTTGTCTTGTGGCTTTGAGTTGCCCATCTCTGGTGTAAAGTTGATACTGGACACTCCCCCCAGTCACATTACATCAGCTCATTCTACTGTTAATAGTGAGAACTTAGCAAAGGCCCACCCCTTTAGCTTCTGCATATTGAATTATCTCATTATCTTCTGTCTCTTCACTTTCTACTAAAAAAAAAAAAAAAAGGTTTCCTACCTTTCCTGGATCTAGTGTAGTCCAGATACAGATTTGCTGTATCCAGGATATTTTGTAAGCCTCTGAGTGGTGCTCTTCAATTTTTCCTTTAGATCTGCTAGTTCTCTGTTCTCCTGCACTTTTATTAGCTTATCGGTCTAGCACTTTACCAGACTTCTTGTAGCAATTATTGTAGCACACAACAGTGCTACCAGCACTAAACATTTTACAAGGAAACAGCTCCAGTACTTATTATTAATGCCCACCCCACCAGACATGTCTAAAGGTCATTTACCTGTGGTTTCTCCTATTAGCCTGGTGAGCTTTGGCACCCTGAGTCAATGTAGCAACTGCCTCATGTACACTGACAACCCACTCCTATCTTCTAACAATCAGACTTGTGAGAGATGCACTTATATATCCAAATTGGAAGCCATGCACTCTGCAGCCAAGACCGGAATACATGGTCAAGAGGAGAAGGTCAACACTTGCACCACAACACATGGAACACACAACCCTCCAGAACACACACCAGCACTGCCTTCACATAAAAACACAAACCACACACCCACCTTCACAGAAACTCTCAATAAAAATCTAAACAAACAGCAGAGACCTCCAAGGCAGAAACGCACTTGACCACCAAAACACAGCACTAATCATGAGACACACAACTCTCCTAAACAGTGTGCCACTCAACCAAAGCCCCTAAGGCAAAACAGCATGCCCAACACACTAGTCAGGGTGACTTGACAGTGAGGCACACTGATGTCCCTCTCACTAGGTTGAACAAGGAGAAAGTAACAGTCAGCTGCCTGTCAGGTGCCAGGATCTGCCACATAATGCACGCACTCAAGTCCCTCAACAACAGGTATAAATATGACTCTGTCATTGTATATGTGGGTGTGAATGACCTGAGACGCACCTCCCTGGACTACATGAAAAGAGACATGAAGGAGCTCTTGGATTATGTAGCTCAGATGGGTATGACCCTAGCCCTGAGCTGCCTCCTACCATCATCCAGAATGATACCACAGTACAAGCAGAAAATGACTGATTTCAACAACTGGCTAAGTTTCAACAATTGGCTAAGTTTCTGGTGTCATTCTAAGGGGGATCCAGTATCCGTCTGCCTGGGATGACATGATTGACAGACCTAGATGCTTTGTCAGAGATGGCCTGCATCTGTCACCCCTGGACTTCTGGATACTGGCCAAGGCTCTTGCCACCCCTATTGTGCCTTTTTTAGGCAGTGTTCCAAGCACCAAATTACCACTGTGACAGCTACAAACAAATGCAATCTGAAGATCATGCTGCTCAACGCTAGAAGTCTAAATCTCAACATTCACTTGCTCGAAGCACTCCTTAAAATGGAGAACATTGACATTTGTGTTGTAACAGAGATCTGGTTTAAGGCAGCAGATAGCACCCCTGCACTACCAGGCTATAACTCATTCCAAACCTTTCGGCCCCAGAACTTGGACCGAAGCTGCAAAGGAAGTGGTGCTTCCATATTCATAAAGGATGCGCACACCTCCAGACTGGTAGCCCAACATGATGCATCAGAGATACTTCAGGTGCAGCTAAGACTGGGTAAGACAGCGATTCAGGTTGTAGCCTGCTATAGGTCTCCAACCATGACCCAAGACTCACACTCCACGTTCCTAAGCACCTTGGAGAATATTAGAATCCAACCTAACACTCTCATACTGGGCGACTTCAACTACCCCTCCATTAACTGGGAAAACTAATCATGTACCGATACACTCTCCCAACGTTTCCTGGAATTCATTAATTCCAATGCCCTGGACCAGCTCATTCTTATTCCCCAATAGAGGTAGCAACATCCTTGACCTGGTCATTACTAACATGGGTGACCATTGCTCTGTACCAATAGTCAATTCCTTCCTGGTTAGATCTGACCACAGACTAATCACCTTGGAAATCCACATCCCTCCTACCCCCCCCCCCCCACAAAGGTAACGACCATGAAAAACTTCTCCAAAGCTAACTTTGGGCTCCTAAAAACAGAGGTGGCTAACTTCACGGCACCCATGCAATTGGAGAACAGCTGTATGACCACCGAATCATACACTAATGCCCTGTACGAACATGTACACAAATGCATGGATCTTGCCATACCCAATAGAACCAAGACACTTTCCTCCAAAAAAATGAAGCCAATCTGGTGGTCCCCTTCCATAAACAAACTCTACAACAGAAGGAGGAAACTGATGAGAAATAAGATGAAGTCCCAAGACAGGAAAAACTCCCTTATCAGCCTCAACAAAAAGTTGAGATTCCTCATCAAATCTTCTAAAGCTAGCTATGAAATCAGAATTGCAGCAGATGGTAAAGACAATCACAAGGCCTTCTATAGTTATGTAAAGAATCTCCACGCAATACCCAGATTTGCTCTGAGCTGTTCCACAATGGCACCTCCTATACTGAGCGAACATTGCATACTGGACGACTTTACCCCCTGTCCCCTACCAAACGACCAATCACAATATCAGTAGATTGCCAGTCACCCAGTATTACTGCCACACAGGTTAAAACAGCACTGTCCAAGGCCAATAATACAGTTTCTATGGGACCCGACAATATCCCTGGCTGTGTTCTACATGAACTACAGAGTGAACTGGCACCTCACCTGTGTGCCCTGTTCAATCACAGCCTCACCTCAGGCTTTGTCCCTACCAAATGGTGCACTGCTACAGTCATCCCTCACCACAAAGGAGGAGCAACTACAGACCCTGGGAACTATTGCCCCATTAGCCTAGCCTGACAAGTCTGATATGCAAAGCTATGGAATGCATCATCATAGACCTAATTAAAAAAGATATAGGGAACCTCCAAACTCTGGATCCCACACAGTTTGGTTTTGTGAAGGGTAGATCATGCCTGCTCAACCTGGTCGTCTTCTTTGAGTCAGTAACCAGAGCTGTGGATGAAGGCAAGGTGGTTCATACAGCCTACCTTGATCTGGCCAAGGCCTTTGATAACATTCCCCACTCAGGAGTCATAGAAAAACTCGCCAAGCTTGGCATCAACCTCTATAGCGCTAGGTGGGTTGCAAACTGGCTCACAGATAGAACCCACAGTGTGAAAGTAGCTGACTCCAAGTCAGACTGTCGACCAGACACAAGTGGAATCCCACAGGGTATGGTCCTGGGTCCTCTCCTGTTTGGTATCGACTTCTCTGAAGTCCAGACCAACACAAATGGACTATGGCTGACAAAGTTTGCAGATGATTGCAAGTTGGGAGCCATAATTAACTCCCCAAGTGATGTTGACATCCTACAGAAAGGCCTCACTGAGACCAATGACTGGTGTCAGAACCATGGCCTTAAGCTCAATGCCAAAAAATATGTCATCATTCCCTTTGGGAAAAACCCAGTTCCCATGAATTACCATATCAATGGTAATCCATTGAACACAGAAGGTGTCATAAGAGATCTTGGAACACAGGTTGACAGCAACCTCTCCTTCGACCACCACATTCCCACTGTGGTCAGAAAGTCCATCTGTGTGGCACATCTCATTACAAAGGGTTTTGCATCCAGGAAGAAAGAGGTCATCGTCTCTCTCTCTCTCTAATCTTCCCTCATTAGACCAGTCATCAAGTATAATGCCCTCTTTAGTATGTACCTCACTAGACACCTGCAACAGATGGAGAGGCCGCAAAAGTACCTCATGAAGAGGATCCTAGGCATTAAACATTTGTCCTACATGGACAGACTCAAAAGACTCCAACTATTCTCTGTCTCATATAGCCTACTTAGTGGTAATCTCTGCTTGACTTACAAAGCCATGTCTGACCCAGCTCTGTTAGAAATGCTACATCTAAAGAAATCCCAGTCCCTCTGCACCACACACTCCAGAGACCTCAACCTCATCACCACAATCAACGGAACATGCTGGAGGGATGGGTTCCTCACCCAGAGACTACTCATGCTCTGGAATAGACTTCCCATACATGTCAAGCAGAGCACCTCACTGTCCCTCTTCAAAAGAAATCTTCATGAGTGGATGGGTAATAGAAAGTTCACCCCGGGTATCACTGCAGTTGCTCTACTTGATAAAGACACTGGAAACTAACATTGGGTGGGATGATGCCAAGGCACTTCGATGGGCTAGGCTTGTAAAGGCTCCAGGGCCATTAGCCTAGTACACACCTATGAAACTATTGTTAAAATATTACAGAAGGATCTGCCACACACAAATGACTGGTGCCAAACTAATGTACTGAACCTTAAAGCATACAATGGCTCATTGTCCCCTTTTTCAATGAAGTACCCCTGCTAATTATGATATACATAACACCTCTCTAAGCTAAAACACAGTGCTGTGAGACTTGGGAAGACATGTTGATAGCAATCTACAATTTCATTACTGTGTGTCCATAGTGGTGACACACACGTTCTGCAATGCCCACATCATACATTTGGGCATCACATCTAGGAGCAGGGTGGTGATACCTCTTCTGTACTCTACCCTTATCAGACCACTAATTGAGTACAATTCTCCCTTCTGTCTGTACCTCACCAGACACCTGCAGCAATTGGAGAAAACACAGGGTTTTGCCTGGGAGACTCCAGGTCTCCAAACATGACATACATGGAAAGACTGAAAGACTTGTCAGTGTACTCAGTATCATGCAAACTAGTGAGAGGTAATCTATGCCTGCCCTAAAGAGCAGTCTCAGACCCTGCCCTAATGGAAATGTTGGACATCTGCAAATCAAATAGGAAAGAATAACTTGGCCCAGGGTTATCAATCTAGCCTGTGACATAAACAGAACATGCTCAGGAGACAGATATATCCCGCAACAACTTACACACCTCTGTAATAGGCTCCCACTGCATGTGAAGCAGTGCTCCTTAATGAGCTGCTCAAAAAATCACTCTGCTAACAACATGCATCCAACTATGCTCAATAAGGGTACTTGTGTTTTTACACAGCTAGGCTTCTAAACACTGTAGGGCCATTAGGCTAGTAGCCTCTTATGACATATGAAGCTATGAGCCTATGCAGGCTTTCCAACATTTAGTCTTCCACATGGCCTGCTAATGTGATGTACTATAAGTTCACCTGCAGTCATGTAAAAGTCAGAATTGTGCCATGGCATTTGGCATTTGACTTATGCCGTGGTGCTGGCATAATGTACTGTGGTCTGTAGCCTGTGTTCTTAGATAGGTAAGGGTTCTGTTCTCACTGTAGTCAACTGGGAGTGTGCATGTTTGTGTGTGTCTCTCTGTAGACAAAAGAGCAGAAGTATGCATCCCACAGTTACTGCTCCAATACCATGGATTGACAGTATTCTGATTCTTGCAGATGCCTACACATCCATTCCATGCAGCCCATCCAAAATTTTGTCCACCACATGGCCTTCTGATGTCATCTACTTTTAAGTTCACCTACAATCTTGTAAACATCAGAATTGTGCCATGGCATTTGTGTAAAGTACTGTGTTCTGTTGTCTGTGTACTTGGATAGCTGGGGATTCTATTCTCAATGCAGTCAACTGTGTGTGTGTGTGTGTGTGTGTGTGTGTGTGTGTGTGTGTGTGTGTGTGTGTGTGTGTGTGTGTGTCTAGACAAAACAGCAAAAGTGTGTATACCACAGTTACTGCTCCACGAACATGACATGGAGTGACAGCATTTTGATTCTTGCAGATGCCTACACATCGATTTCATGTGGCCCATCCAGCATCTTGTCCCCCACATGGCCTGCTGATGTCACCTACTATAAGTTCACCTGCAGTCTTGTACAAGTCAGACTTGTGCAGTGGCACTTGCATAAAGTACTGTGTTCTGTAGTCTGTGTACTTGGATAGGTAGGGGTTTCTGCTCTCACTGCAGTCAACTAGGCATGTGTGTGTGTTTCTAGACAAATGAGTAGAAGTGTGTATAGCACAGTTACTGCTCCAATATCATGGATTGACAGTATTTATATTGTTGCAGATGCTCCATTTCATGCAGCCCACCCAACATCTTGCCCTCTACATGGCCTTCTGATGTCATCTACTACAAGTTCCCCTGCAGTCTTGTAAAATACAAACATTTGCAGTGGCACTTGCATAAAGTACTGTGTTCTGTAGTCTGTGTACTTTGGTAGGGGTTCTATTCTCACTACAGTCAACTGTGTGTCTACGTGTGAGCTCTTGTATGACATTTCAGACAGTAATTTACACCGGCATGTGAGACACTGATATTCTCCTCAACAGACACTGCTGATGGCATCAGCTATAAAGTGTTGCCTGAAACATCAGACTTGTGCCGTGGTGCTTGTGTAAACTTCTGAGTTCTATAGTCTGTGTAGTTAGATAGGTCGGGGTTCTATTCTCAATGCAGTCAACAGGATGTGTGTGTGTGTGTGTATGAGCTCTATCTTGACATCACAGACAGCCTTTTACAGCAGCATGTAGGACACTACTACCATATTCTCCTCAACAGACACTGCTGATGTCATCAGCTATTTCAGATTTTTGAATATGCAGTACTCCCACCAGGGCAGGGTCAGACACAGGCCTGGAGGCTAGTAAGATGTCAGATCATCCTATACCAAGCAGATTAGAGTGACATGGCTTTAACTCTATCCATATACATCATGGCATGGTTTGTAGTCCCTGTGTTATGTTGCTGAGAAAGGCCTGTGATGTCCCTAGCTACTGCATGTGTATGGTGAGGTACATGTCAAAGAGAGCATTATACTCTATTATTGTTCTGATGAGGTTTGACTACAGTACTGTCATACAATCCTAAGATCTGCATGTGATGGCATGTCATATGATGTGCAAAACATAGGGTTCAATGCCAATGTGGACACTTGGTGGTTGAAGTTCACACTGCTATCTACGTGTGCTCCCAGTCCTGGCATCACTGGCTGTCAGCATAGCAGGACTGTTGTCAATGCTGTGATTAACATGGAATTCTACTTTCAGATGGACAGCATAAAAGACACATTTCTGTATTTAGTTGCATATTGTGTGTCTTTGTCCCCATTCATTTGTCTGTGTTAGCTCCTCCTGTACTATGCTATAATCATTGGTGGATTCAATGATTGCACCGAATATGCAAGAATGAGCAAACTTGGTAAGGCAAATGCCATATACTTTAGCCTGAACTGTCGAGAAATAGAGTCCAAACAGTGAAGAGCCAAGCACAGATGCCTGGGGTTTGCCAATGGCAGCAGCTCTACTGGTGCAGGTTGATTCACCAACTTTCACAGTATGTGTTCTGTTGGTGAGTCAATTGGTTATCCATCTACTAACAAAGGGTTAATCCCCAGTTGGGAGGGTTTGTCAATAATACTTGCATGGAGGCTTCTTTCAAAACCTTATGCCAGATCACGATATGCAGTATGCACTGTCTTACCTTCAGCCAGGTCAATCACATAGAAGCAATGGCCTATGGCAACATCTCAGATAACCTATGACATGACTCAGCACATACACCTTCCTGATATGGTTGAATACACACTTCAACACATCCTTCACACAGGCTATATTCCCATACAAAGGTGTCCATCAACATGCATCTGAGTGGAGGGGACAGTACCTGATACATGCATGTATAGACACAATTGACTCTCCTCGACTGTGAGGTGGACCAATATGTGATCATGCACCTTTTCTACATGAGCTCTAGTCATAGTCTGGCTATGTGAAACAGACCTTTCTGAGTTGTTAATGCTATATAATGTCTGTTACATCTGATATAAGTCTTCAAAGAGCTCATTGAGGGTATGCATGATGATAACAGTATCATCTTGTGGAACTCAACCAGGTCAAGGCATTTGACACAGATCCACATGGAGGTATTCACTCAACACTGTCATATGTGGCCATAAACAGCTATATCACCACATGGGTAGACCAGTGTATCACATATGTGGCATCTCACTATTTTGAGATGTAAAACCAACTGAAAAAAATGGAAAACCTGGAAAGTGTAGAGCAACAGTAAAAAACTAAAAAAAAAGACTGTAACAATGCAGTAGTCAGAAACAGAACACTCAAAATATAAAACACAAAATATTTTAATAAATAATGCAAATAACAGTAATTAAGT
>NC_056749.1:312936197-312986552 GCF_019279795.1 Protopterus annectens | reverse complement strand
CACATATCATGATCATTTGGGTACATGTAGTTGGTGTGTACTGCAAAGCTCCACCAGACGTGTCCAGACACCGGAACCGTGACTTGAGCAGCCCAAACACACGCCTATGATATTACGTGTTTGTGCGTGTGCCTCATTATGGCGTTCCTGTTCGGGTGTGTGTGCATTTCTGATGGGTGTCATCAGCCACGGCTCGAGTGCATAACCAGCATCCCCACTAGGTGTCCGTGTGGGAAGTCCCCATTGGCAAATGATTGGTACAGCTGCATCAGATGCCAGATGTGGGAATCGTGGTAGCTCCCAGGGCAGCCAGCACACACATTCATTATTATGCCCTGGGCATCACACACGACCTGGCAGTTGATGGAGGGGTATCCCTTGCGGTTAATGTAGACTCTACCCCGCTCACCGGCTGGTGCCTTGATGCGTATGTGTGCGCAGTCTATTGCACCCAGCACCTCAGGGTATCCCGCTATTTGCTGGAAGAGACGCATATTGCTGGACACAACCTCACGGTCACTAGGGACATATATATGATCACTGACATGTGGTGACATGGCATCCAGGAACTGGTGCAGTACCCTGGAGGCTGATGCCTGTGATATCCCCATCATATCGCCAGTTGGTCTCTGAAAGGTACCTGTTGCTAGTATTCTTAGGCCAACACATACCTTGGTTTCCACTGGGATGGGTTCCCCTCTGTTGGTTCTGTGTGTGAGGCGTGGCCTGCACAGCTCAACAATCTGCTGCAGGAGCTCTCTGTCCACTCTATAGCGCGCTACTATCTCCAGCTCATGTAACCCATGGTAGGTGACCCTAGGCCTGTATACTCTTCTCCTTCTCCTCACTCTGGGTTGTCTGTCAGCATCTGCATTATCACCACCCTCAGCAATTCGCCTATGTCTGATTATAACAGCTATGGCAGCCCCTAGCATTTCTGCTCTGAGTTCAGCTTTTTTCAGGTTTCAATTCTGATAGCTTAGTTTCTGGCAGTATCTCTTGTGAGAAACAGCCTGCACTGCTCTTTGTTGTGTTTTAAGTGCTGGGTTGGGCTTCTAGTCTGCCTGTGTAATTGCCTGCTTCTAATTGTTTCCACCAATTCACTTTAGTAGTATCTTCTGGCAGTTTCCCTGTATTTTGGTTGTTTCCTATTTCCTCTCTGTTTCCTGAGGGGGAGCAATGTGCACATCGGCTTAAACACGCTCACAGTAACTTAAACGCGTGTACACATCCCTACACGGTGTTACACGCCAACACATCCTTACACGGTGTTAGCTAGGCTGATTCATGCTAAAACGCCAAGACACCGCCTTACACACGTGCACGCAAGAAACCGTTGTAAACAGTTTGCAACACGCCCCACATGTTGAACCTGTTTTACACGCACAAGCATCGCCAAGATGCACGTATATCAAGAAACTTAGAGTGTAGGGATAGCGTATGCCCTCAATTTCTTGACATTCCTAGTGTTCTGTTGGGACACACCTCCCTCCCTGATGTCTGTCTGTCATCTCTTACCTTACATTGCCCTCCAATCTGGTACATTTCTTTCTATCCTTCCCCCATGATGTCACCTACCTCTTACTCTGTTCCTCCCCTTCTCTAACTCTTACACTACTCAGAAAGTGCTCATTACTTATGTGGCAGTGTGATTCAGTATTGTAACCCTCATTTACATAGGATTGCCTAGTAATGCTTAGTTACATATCTTACACGGAGCTTCCCTTGACAACCACTAAATGGAGGCCATATTGTTTTGCTCTGCAAGTCCCTCCATTGACATTTCATGTAATATATAAATCCCACAATTGTGGGCTTATAAGCTTCGGTTTTCAGTTTTAGGTAGCGCACCCTGTTTGCGCGGGTGTGCGCTACAGTTAAACACATAAATCCGTGAAAAAAAAAGTTATATAACTTTTTTGCAACATTTTTCATGCCAATGGCCACATATTTGGCCATTGGCATGCTTAATGTAACAAATGCACCCTTTATTTGGAGCTGACATAGCTCGTTTTAATTTTGCAGAAATGTACTCAGTTGTCAGCTGAGTACATTTCTGCAGCTAACACGTCCGTTACACGGACTGGTTTGGGCTTCGTGGATCGCTCACATACCTCATTTGCATATCTTGGAGCTGCAAATGAGGTATGAGCATTTCCACGCCCACTCCGTGTAAGAGACGTGTTAGCTGTCTCTTACACGGAGATTTGGGCTGTTGCTGAATCAGGAGGCTTACACGGAGGCTTACACTACTCTTAAACTCCGTGTAAGCCTTCCTGAATCTGGCCCATTGTCTTCTTACATACAAAATTCAGTTGTGTCCCCAAAATATTGGTTAAATCTGAATTACCCAAAATTATTTTCCTGTTTTTGTTCTAATATATATCTAATGTCACAATCATTTAAACACATTGGTATGGGAAAGGAAATTTTTTTTTATCAACATCGGCCATAGTTTTTGTTTTTGGTGTAAATCCAACATTTAAATAGCTGGAAATTTAATGTTCCTGGCCTGAATAACTTTTGAAACAATTTGTTTCAGTTTATTTAAAGGATATCCTCTCTTAAAAAACATCTTGCTGATGCTTTCAACTTCTCTTAAAAAATCAAAATCTGAACTGATCAACCAACTTAATCTTATAGTTTGACCTCTGAAGACATTATATTTCATAAAAGTAGGATGATAGCTGCAAAAATGCAAATACTTATTCACAAATGTTTCTTTTCTAAAAATGCAGCTTAATAACTATTTTCCATATTAAGAGTAACTTTGGTGTCCAAAAAATTAATGGCATTTTCTTTACCACTAATAACAAACTTCAGCCATGGAACACTGCTATTAATCTCTTCCACAAACAAATAAAGCTGAAAATGATCAATAGATCTTTTTTTTTTTAAAAAGTAACAATGATACGAGTTCAATTTAATATGAAATTCTCTCTCCAACCAGCACATTACTAAATTAGCAAAAGAGGGTGCCACTTTGGCACCCATAGCCACCTCAGAAACTTGTTGAAAAATACTATCTTTAAAAAGTAAAACATTTTTAATCATCATAAATTCTAACAGGGCACAGGTGGTATTAACATCAGAATTCATCATGTCTGTGTACTTTGATAAATAAAACCTAACAGATTTTACACCTTCTTCTTGATTAAATTACAGTATGCAGAGCAGTAACATCTAAGGTACAGAACATAGTTTAATTGCCTTTAAACTGGTATTTCTTTAAGTTATCAAAAACAGACATGAATCATTTAAATAAAAAAGACTATCTTGGACAATTGGATTTAACACAGAATCTAAATAAGCTACAATCCTCACAGTTTTATTATTCTGTACAGAAACTATTGGTCTAAAGGGAGGATTCTCAGTGTCCTTATGAATTTTAGTTATAACGAAGATTTTATCAAATTCCGGCTGATCAACTTGCAAAAATTCAAAAAATGCTACACCACTAAAGCCTTACATCTAAAATGGTGTAGTGGTAGATATCCTGATTTGAGTGCACAGGGTCCTGGGTCTGAGACTTGGTAGGGTTGATTATTTTGGCTCACTGACAGAACCCACACAGTAAAAGTAGCCGACTCCAAGTCCGACTTCAGAGCAGTGATGAGTGGAGTACCATAGGGATCAGTCCTGGGTCTTCTCCTGTTCGGCATCTACTTCTCTGAAGTGCAGGCCAACACAGAAGGTCTTTGGCTAACAAAGTTCGCAGATGACTGCAAACTGGGAGCCATAATAGAATCATCTAATGATGTAGACATTCTACAAAAGGGCCTCACAGAGATAGATGCTTGGTGTCAAATGTAGACATTCTACAAAAGGGCCTCACAGAGATAGATGCTTGGTGTCAAAGTCATGGCCTCAAGCTTAATGCCAAGAAGTGCATTGTCATCCCCTTTGGGAAAAACTCGGTACCCATGAACTACCACATAGGCAGTAGCTCAATAAAAAATGAAAGTGTGATAAGAGACCTCGGGACACAGGTGGACAGTAGTCTCTCCTTTGATAACCAGATCGCCACAGTAGTTAGGAAATCCATCTACATGGCACACCTCATCACAAAAGGGTTCTACTCTAGAAAAAAGGATGTCATTGTTCCTCTCTACTCATCCCTCATCAGACCCATTATAGAGTACAATGCCCTGTTTGGCATGCATCTCACAAGACACCTACAACAATTGGAAAGGCCACAGAAATATCTCACTAAGAGGATTACCAGCCTCAAGCAGATGCCATACGCAGACTGTCTCAAACTCCAGCTCTACTCCGTTGCATATCGCCTACTCAGAGGCAATCTCTGCCCAACATAGAAAGCCATGTCAAACCCAGAGCTGTTGCATACCACATGTTCCATGGACCTAAACCTTGTCACCACAATAAACAGAACATGCTGGAGGGATAGATTCCTGTACCAGAGACTTCCCATACTTGGAAGAAACTTCCCATTCATGTCAAGCAAAGCTCCTCATTGGCCCTCTAAGAAAACTCTTGACGACTGGATGGGAAATAGAAAATTCACCCCAGGGATCACTTCTACGGCACTGCATGACAGGGGCACAGGAAAATAATTTTCTTGGGTGGCAAAAGCTAGGCTATGATATAATAAAGCCAATAAGAGCAAATCAGCTTGGTGAAAGCTTCATCTAACAGCATCTTTGGACACTTTTTTTTATAAAAAGTCTTATCAGAAAATAACTTGCCCATGGCATTATTATAATCACAGATGTTCATAATTACAACTACATTCCCTTTATCAATTTTGATAAAGTACAAATCACAATAACTAGATATTTTTTAAGGACCACTTGTTAATTAAAATTTTGTTTTTAAACAAACTATACCACTGACAATGATTAAGCTATGCATACAACTCAGTCTCACATGTCTTGGAGAACACACTAGGTGTGTTGACTAACAGAGGGTTAGCCACACTCAGTTTTTTTAAAATAAGCCCTTCTATCATCAGTAAATATATCATCATAAATGTATTTTAAATTCAAGTTGGACACAAACAGTTTGAAGTCAATCAAAACTTCTGTTAAATTGTCTTTGAGACAGAATAAGGGTAAAACCTTTTGATAATACCAAAAGGTCATCATTGCTAAGTTCCTGAGAGCTTAAATTAAACACCTTGCAATCAGGGATAACCAATTCTTCCCATGACCCCATCTCTTTCCCCGATTTGGTCCATTTCTCTTCACTGGTCCAAAACCCATCCAATTCTGTCCAATTGGAGAAAAGGGGGGGGGGTAGAAGAAATGGGAGGAAATTCAAAGTTGGTATATATGAAACACCTGTATGTAGAACATAAATATCACTGGAGCCAAGGCAGGTAGGGCACACAACACTGGGTTTAATGTAAAATAATAAAAATACAAGTTTACAAACTTTTACCCAGAGGGCTTCCTCGGGTGTATGAACTAGTATAAGAACAAACAAACAGATTTAAATAGCAGTTTAAAATCACATGACAAATGCAATTAACAAATTCAAACATAACTCTGCTTCTGCCTTAATAAAGGTTTTAAAGAGACAGTACCATTCAGACCTGATGAAATATTAGCCTTCAAGCTTAATATCCAGTTAAATTCTGCTTTCTCAGTTTTATATACGTCTCCACCTCTTGGGTTCTCAAACAACTCTTCCAATATCCTAAATTTAAAATTCTGCTGCATTCCTTCCTCAAGTTTATGTTTAAAAAGAGGGGTATACCTCGATTTATTTCTGAAATGTGGCTAGATATATGATCCTTTAACCTCTGGTTAGTTTTACCTACATAAGAACAGTTACACTGGTCACATTCAGCTAGATATACTAGATTCCTGGTATTACAGTTCCCATATGCTTTAAATCCCACCCCTTTACCAGTTACAGGATAAGAAAAAGATACATTTTTGTATACCTTTAAAATGTTGTTAAGTATTGTGGATGTGTATTTTTCTAGCTCATTTATTAGATGAAATAAATGATGATGTAATTTTTAAATGTATTTAAACTGGTTTTGTTGATGTTTTAACAGTTTCTGATGAAGTTAAATATTAAATGAATGAAAGAGCTAAACTATGTTCCCATGTACATTGTGTATTGACTTTTATGGTTTGGAGGCTGTGTACCTTATGTGGGGATAAAAAATTTAAGTTTTACCAGTTTGCAATTTTGAGGTTTAATCACTTTCTAGTGTTGATTGCCCAAATGCAGGCATTAAACAGGCAAGTCTTAATCTTAATCATAATTATTGTTTTAATCTTAGCATATTTCTAAATGAACATTTAGAAGAATTCTAATTTTACTGCAGAAAAATGTTATACACATAGCCAAATGTGGAGGTTGTCACAATTTGTAAGAATATAAACAAGGCATAAAAAATTGTAAAAATTATGTATGCATTTTGTATATTTTTTTCTATTCATTGACTGGGAATCTCCAGCTAGATAGAAAATTCAGTTTCAGAGTAAGCCTAAGTAGAATAGCTCAAGAAATAATACACCTTTACAAAACACCGACATTTACAAACGAAGACAATAATGTGAAAGTAAGCAGGCAATTATTCTGTAACAAGAGAGACAAAAAGAGTTCAGCAATGTGAAAATGTATTTCAGTTGTTAGGGGTCATTTCTATACAGACAGCAGAAGCAACAAAATTATTCCATACAGTAGAGAGTACTAGGATATACTGCAGTCATGTTCATTGCTTGGAATGCAGGCATTTAAGATCAGGCAACATGTTGTTTCTTTCGGCTTTTCCCGGTTATGGGTCGCCACAGCGGAACTCCGGTCCTTTAATGATTGGCAGTTGATTTTTACGTGCAGAGTTGCCAGCCCTGATGCACAACCTTCAACGAAGGTACGCCCATTCACGCACGTCTCCACGCAGAAGACGCTCTAGCTGAGAATAGAACCGGACAGCGTCTTATTGTGAGGTAACATTGCTACCATAGCACCACCAAAGATCAGGCAACATAACATTACAAAAAAGGAGAAATCTGCAATAGAAAGCAATAATGTGACATTACGTGGGCAGTTTTTCTGTACACACTGGAGTTGCTAAGAGTTCAGCAGTTTGAAAATGTGCTTCTGTTGTCAGGGTTGTATTCTATGCAGATTGTTTATAGAAGAGTTATAAAGAGCTCATTGGAAATAAATGTCTCTACTAGTTTTATACAGAGTTCACTGTAAATTAAGTGATGTGCATTTAAGTGAGTAGTGTTTCATTCAGTTCAGCTGTAATTATTTCTATAAGAACAGAAAGATAACCAATTGTATTCCTGACAGCAGGTCAGAGGTAAACATTAAACATAACATAAAAAGATGATTGAAAGAAGCCCAGAGAGTGTCTACCATTTGTGAAAGTGGTCCTGGTATCCAGAGCAGTAGCACTTCGGAAGAGAATTAACCACAGTGAATGTAGATGTGAAAGAAGAAATTGGATGTTCTTCATAGCAGAAGACAGAAAGACTTATTTCCTCATCAGATGCTTCTCAGCAGCATAAAACTGAATTAAAGGCACTTGCTGTGCTTTGCTTAAACCACTTTTGTTTGGAAGCCCCAGCATTCAGTTTCATGGTATATAATAAACAATTTTTATAAGACTTGTGACTTCATGTGCTGATGGATTGTGGTAAATTTTGTCACAAGTTATTAATGCCGAGGACGTGAGACTATGCCTGTCAGTGGCAATGAGAGTGAATGCTACCCCAAGAAGAAAAAGAGAGAGTCTTGTAGTATACTTGAAACGGTTTTCTTTTTTGCACTTCTGTGCCGATTCTTGTATCAAGATGACAACAGTAGAGCAGATCACTTACTACAGACCACAGGAGCTTTAGCTGAAGGAATGGTCATGGTAGTTGAGTCAATGTTTATTTATGTACAGTACTACCATTAAAATAACTTGCCAAGAAGAAGACCTCTCAGCATATTCTACAAGCTTTTAGTGGTATGTCAACGAAAGTAGATGTAAATGACTTAATTTGTTCAGAATCTCACCAACCTAGCTAACTGGAGAATTATTGATAGACTTAATTGGACACTGATGGGACTAACTATAGGGTCTATAATAATGTTAAAAGGCATTACTTGACAGAGCTGCTGTTAACTTAGAGCCACCAGCTCAAATGTTTCACACAGGGACATTTTCTTATAACAGAATATTAAAAGTCACAGCTATGCGACTTAAAGCAGTTCGATCCTAAAGGTTGATGTGATAAAAATAAAATTATAGAAATGATAGCAAATGACAAATTTAAAAGCTTTATCTACTGCATTAAGAAAGTGGGATTGTCAAACTAACCAGTCAGAACTCTGAAAGTTTTATTTGTTTAGTAGAAAGATTGTTATGCAGTAAGTTATGAGTAGACCTAAACATTCTTGACTTGTCATAAAGCCTGCATCAAATATTGGTTACAAATAAAAAGTAACAGTAGTAGACATGCTCTGTTTTATATATTGAAAAAAGGTCACATAACTTATGTTGTACTAATGATAGGAGCCCTGCTACTATAATTAGTACAAAATACAGTAGCCCTGCTACACATTTGAAAATTGTTACCCCTGAAAAGCACGCTGACAGTGATGTTACATCTTTGGAATATGCTATATCATCATCTGTGGTAGTTAAAACTCCATTCTGTTACTGATCTAAAACATTAAATGTCTTAATTGCAGGGGGCAGGAAGGAATACTATAGTCAGTTACTACGGTAACACTTTTAGAGGGAAAGTATACAGACTCAGGGGAAACCTTTATTAACAATGTAATTGAAATAGCATGCCTTTATAAGAGGCAAGAAACAGTATCACATTACTGAGACAGAAAATAACAGATTTTTGGAAGGCAGTTTATCTTCCTGTTGCCACTACCTATTCAAAACATAATAACGTAAATAGATTTTTGCCACTTTAAAGAGTTATGGAGATAATGGGTAGAGGGGAGGACTTTTGGAAGTTCACCCAGGGAACCATGCAGGTGAATAATCCCACAGATGTGACTCTGCCCAAATTAGGGAAATAGGGAAAAAGAGGGGAACTAACCAACAGTTTAATTAAAGTGAATCAGTCTCACCGAAAATAAAGACATATCTTTAGAAATCCCTAATGGTGAAAATAAATTGTCTAGTCATAGAGAGTAGAAAAAAATATTATTGTTTAGAGAGATGTGCCAGCAAATGGGGTATATATTAGAAGAGCGAAGTGACGAAAGAACAAATGCTCTTTCATAGACACGTAAAACCCAAAGTCTGAAAACAGCGAAGTTACGGAACAGCGATTTTTTTTTTCCCCAGGGGAAAAAAAAAATCGTTGGGCCATTCTCGGGACTTTGCTATTTTCTCCACTGTGGTACAATCTCAGAGTTGTTATATTTAAGTAGGGGGTGTGGGGTCACAGTCCCCCAGTTTATTTTGTATTTATAATTTTTTTTTCCCTGTGACTTCAGGTTTTATGGGTTGATGAAAGAGCGTTCGCTCTTTCGTCATTTCGTTCTTCTAATATAGAGCTCAGCAAATGCCTATCTCTAGGTAGGAATACAATCTGCAATATGTAGAAATTTGCACACTAAAATATAACAGCTTGATGAGGCAGAGCAGTCTCATACTTCTCAATTGCCCAGATTTTTGCAGGATGTCCAAATTTTTGCCTCCTTTTTTGGTCTGCTCCTCACAAAATTTGCCATTTTCTAGAAAATCATTAAGGATTGAAGTTACTAAATGATGATATATACTTCATATCCTTCATAAAATGCATACATGCATAAACCTACTATTTTATCTATTCTAGCAACATTTTTAGGTTTGTAAGAGCAATATATGAAACATGTCCCTGGTTTTGGGCCCTTGTTCCCCCATAATTTTTTCTTTGTCCAGTTTTCTTGCACTTAGAGGTTGAGAGGAATGAGCAGTCTGCAAAAACAGAACAAATAGAAGGAAGGTAAGAAGAAACAAACATACACACTAGGATACTGAACCTGAAAAAGTCCTAAAATAGAAAGAGGAAAAAAATCTCAGTGCAAAAAACAATTACAAAGCAGAAGTAGGTCAGAATGGAAAGATTATATGGGGTCTGAATGAAGATATGCTAAAATCAGCAAAAAAAAGTAGAGTAGTATTGCTGGAATTGAATTAATCCTCAAGTCTTGGTGAACATGTTCACGTGGTAGGCACTGTTTTTACAAAACCTCACGAAGAGGACACTGATATATAGACTATATTTATATAGGTTCATAGGTTCATAGGTTTATACTAGGCTATCTGCCCTAAGGCATTTATAAGCCTAGCCCAAATTATTGTGGTTTACGCCACCCCTTATATGAAAAAATACTGTGCCCATTAGTTTGTTGTGCCTCTGTCCAGCAGTGACCCAGAGATGATTCCCGGGGTAAACCTACGATCTCCCATCCACAGGTCTAGATTTCTCTTGAACAGAGTCAGCGAGGTGCTCTGCCTCACATGGACTGGGATTTTATTCCACAGCATAGGGAGTCTCTGAGTGATAAATCTATCCCTCCAGCACGTCCTATTTATATCCGTGCTAAGGTTTAAGTCGCTTGCTCTAGTGGTTTTGGTGGATTTGGATTTTTGAGGTGGAGCATGTCCATTAATTCGGGTTGGACATGGCCTTGTATGTCAGGCACATGTCACCTCTGAGCAGACGGTATGCGACTGAATAGAGCTGGAGTTTCTTCAATCTGGCAGCATATGACAGATTTTGGAGTCCCTTTATCCTTTTGGTGAGGAACTTTTGGAGTCTCTCCAATTGCTGCAGATGTCGGGTGAGATACATCCCGAATGGGGCATTGTACTCGATCATTGGTCTGATAAGTGAAGAGTACAGGGAACAATGACCTCACTAGATCTGGATGTGAATCCCTTCATGATCAGGTGGGCAATGTAGAAGGTCTTTCTAACCACTTTAGCAATGTGAGTGTCAAAAGAAAGGCCACTGTCAACCTGGGTCCCCAGGTCCCTGATAACCTCTTCTGTGCTTAGTGGATTGCCACCTATATGGTAGCTTGGGGTTACCTTGTTTTTCCCGAAGGGTATGACTATACATTTTTGGCGTTTAACTTCAGGCCATGGCTCTGGCACCAGCTATCTGTTTCCGTGAGTCCCTTCTGAAGGATATCCGTGTCCGATGCACTTTCCACTATGGCGCCCAGTTTGCAGTCATCTGCAAACTTTGTCAGCCAAAGTCCTCCCATGTTGGCCTGTACTTCTGAGAAGTAGATGCCAAACAATAGGGGGCCAAGGACCGAGCCCTGTGGGACACCACTTGTGACCGGATTGGAGTCTGACACAGCGCCAGCAACTCTAACCCTGTGGGTTCTGTCCTTAAGCCAGTTTGCAACCCATCTTGTGACATATGGGTTTACATTTAAGCTGGTAAGTTTTTCTACAATACCCGAGTGGGGTATTGTGTCGAAGCCTTTGCAAGGTCAAGGTAGGCTGTATGGACTGCCTTTCCTCATCAATGGCCTTGGTGACTATTTCAAGAAGTCGACCAAGTTCAAAAGGCATGATCTTCCCTTGACAAAGCCAAACTGGGTCGGGTCCAATGTCTGCAAGTCCCCTATATCTTTGTTTATGAGCTCCATTATGATCCTCTCCATAGCTTTGCAGACTAGACTTGTTAAGCTTATGGGGCGGTAATTACCAGGGTCCAGAGGCGCCACCTTTGTGGAGTGGGACCACAGTTGCCGACGCCACCCTTGGGCACGTATCCTGTGGTAAGGCTGAGATTAAACAGCTGCCTTATGTGCGGGTTTAATTCCTCATTTAGCTCGTGTAGCACACAGCCGGGGACACCATCCGGTCCCATTGATGCTGTGTTTTTAGCTTTAGAGAGAGCAGCTTTCACCTGCGCATTTGAGATGTCCGGGAGGCTACACTCGGCTGGGATAGTTATCTCTCCTTTAGGGGAGAGGGGGTGAAGTTTGCACTGAACCTGTCTGCCAGTATGTTGGCAATGTCTGTGGGTTCAGTGATTTTTGTATCATTTTGGACTAATTCTGAGCATATCTGTGAGTTTCCACCCAGGTTCCTACATAGCTGAAAAAGGCCTTATGATTGTCCTTTGAATCCATGGCAATTTTTCTCTCAAAATTGGCCTTAGTTGATTTTATGAGTGCTCGTATTTTTTTACTAATAATGATCAGGGGTGACTTCCCTTTTATGGATTTTGTTCTATCATGTAATAGCTTTCTCCTCTTATTGTAAAGTTTGTTAATGGCTGGGGTCCACCAGACTGGACGTTTGCCCTTTGTGGAAAGAGTCTTGGTTTTATTTGGGATTGCCTGATCCATGCAGTCCTGGAGGTGTTCATAGAAGGCATTTGTAAGGGCTTCCGCAGCTTGGGTTGTGGTTTCCTCTGACTCAGGGGCCTTGAAGGATACCACACCAGTCTTGAGTAGTGTGAAGTTTGCTTGAGAGAAGTTCTTCACTATGGTCTTTTTGTTTGGGGTGGGGGCGGATGTGGATTTCCAGTGAGATTAGTTTATGATCAGATCTCACCAATGAGGGATATACTTCCGTGTGGAGCATTTTGTCCCCATGTTTGTGACAATGAGATCTAGTATATTTTCTCCTCTCGTGGGAACAGTGACTAGCTGTTCCATGGCATTTGAATTTATGAACTCCAGGAACCGTTGGGCTAGAAAGTTAGGGCTTGAGTAATGTTCCCAGTCTATATTCGGGTAGTTGAAGTCACCCAATATGATGGTGTTTGGAGATACATTTATACCCTCCAGTGTCTTCAGGAAGGCTGTGTGGAGTTCCTGAGTTTGAGAGGGTGGCCTGTAGCATGCTACAATTTGTAGAGCAGTTTTGCCTACCATATATTATAGACAGAAGTACGTTAAAAAAATAAAAAAAAGACAGCTAGTTGCACAAGTCGCAGAATAAAAGTGTCCAATCCTGGTATGAGCACTGGTGCCAGGACTGGAAAAATGACAAAGTAGAATCCTCAAGACAAGGAAACATTTTTACCATGGGGCTGGGCCAAGCTCAGGAAAAGTTTGCCCCCCCCCCCCTTCCCACTGTAGAAGAAAGTAGTAGTAGTAGTTCACAAAAACACAAAAAACTGACAAGCCAAAAAAAGGGACATAAAGATGATAGAGTGGACTATTGAGGATAAGGAAGAAATTATGTATTGTTACTATTATGCAGATAGAAGATATTCAAAAGATTAAAAGAAACAAAACTGTCAAAAGCTTCAAATGTAAAGTTGTGTTCATTAATACAACACATCAATGAAAAAAAACATTATATAGACTGTAGATTAGAGTGCACATGCCATGTCCTGTGTCTTTAAGAAGCATGTCAAAGACTGAGTGTGCACATATAAATGCCAGGTATGTGCCATTCCTTGTGCCATTTTGAGAGTGTAGCCAGGGAGTAGCATGTATGACTGGAGCAGTTAGTTTGTATATAAGTTACTTAAGTTAAAGTCAGTAAACTTCTATCCCAGTGTGTTTGTATAAAATAAAGCTGCTTGAACAGAACCCACAAATTCTCTTCTATTTTGTCCAAAGTAGGAGCGCGACATGGTGTCAGAACCAGGATCACAGAGAATAATATTCAGAGCCATGAGGTGCAGAGATGACAGTGAAGGTAAACTAAGAGAAATGAGCCTGTAAAAGAGCCAGAAGAGAATCAAAGGTAATGCTAATATGCACAAACTACTTATTTAATAAAAAGGACAAAACAGAGCATTTCAAGGGCACAAAACACATTATTAAACAAGCGGGAGGCATAGAAGGCTTATTAACCAAGGGAAATGATTAAAGTAAACGTGTTTGATGAAAAGGGTAACAGAAAAGTAAAACAAGCATGTTTACAAGTAAAACGAGTATGTTTAAGGCAAAACAGGCATGTTTAGAGTAAAATGAACACAAGAAAAGTTCAATGGTCAAGAAAAGAGATTAAACGAGCAAAACAAATATAATAAGGGCAAAAAGGGCACATTAAGCATAAATAAAGAAAGGTGACCGCATGTTTTTTGACAAAGTGCTGTGTTTTGGTATAACTATGGCTTCGTATAGCATCAAGGGCATAACTAAAGTTAGCCAAAGTATCTCAAAGTGTGTAAAAGTGCTTACAGTGTGTGCTTATTACTGTGTATGCATTTCGAAGAGTTATTTGTGTGCAATGTGCAACTGTTTTCGTGAAGAGCAGTCAAAGTAAAGCCATTTAGAAAAGATTCTTGTGCTGGGTGTGTTTATTCGCAAACTGCTGCCATTACAGTGTTCCTTGCACTGTAAAGAATTCCCTAGAAAGGTACCGCCATTTTGGGGAAGTTTCAGTGGGTTGTGTACAGTTTATTTGCAAAGTGCCATTACTTTGAAATGTTATTGACTGAGCTTCTCCTACCCAGTTCATTTGCATCATGCAGTTATTTGAAGTGTTTCTTAAAATGATAAATTACTTTAGCAATACAGTAATTTCAAAAGTATTACGGTGCCCTAGAAACTTATTCTGCAAGGTGCAGTTATCGGATGTGTTTCTTATACTGATAAGATGTGATTTCATGCAATACAGTAATTTCAAGAGTATTACAATGCCCGAGAGAAACTTAGTTCACAAATTCAGTAATACAGAGGCTTACAAGTACTGGCATACATTTCTAACATATGTGTATCTGTTCGTGCCTATTTGCAAAACCCTTCACTGGTATGTGTTAATATGGCAGATTTCAAAAGCCCTTCCCTCTTGTATTTGATCAGAATATTGCAGAAAAATGGAAAATATTTCAGCAAGAATATGATATTTTTATACAAGCAGCTTGTTCAGATAAAGATGCATGCACCAACGCATTCATTTTGCTAAACCTAGCTGGGTCAGAGGCCATAGACAGAGAGCATTCATTTGCATATGCACCAGCAGAATATGAAGGAGAAGGTTTAAACCATCATATTGTTGTACAGGCTGAGTCAAGGGAAGATCCCAGGTGTTTGAATAGTAAGTTCAGAGAAATATGTAACCCCCAGACAAATATTACACTACAGAGGCATTTGTTTTACACGAGAGATCAGAAACCTGGGGAAACTTGCAGCTTATATAACTGATCTGAGAAACAAGGCTAAAACATGTCGGTTTGGTGACTTAAAAGATGAGTTAATAAAGGACAGGGTCATGTTTGGTATTCATAGTGCTGCTGTGAGAAAGATCTTGTCTCGTGACTGATTTAACATTGAGTAAAGCCAGAGAGATTTGCCAAATCCATGAAGTGACAGACAAACATACAAGTATGCTTGCAAGTGACAAGAGCATGGTTTCAGCAGGCTCCAAAGCAAATGTAGATAGCGTGCAACATGTGGCAAACAGAAATAGGACTAAGCACATGGCAGCCATAGTCCCTGCTGGCTCGCTAAGGAAACCACATAGTTTTCCAGCAAGTTCTAAGACCAGTTCAGTTAAAGAAGCATGTTCCTCAGTACAGTACAAGCATGAATCAGCAAAACCTAAATTCCAGCTTCATTGTTAACTGTCACAATTGTGGTGCAAGTAATGAGTCTAAAAAGATAGAAAAGAGTAGCATTTGGTCAGCTATGTCTCAAGTGTAAAAAATGGAACCATTTCCAAAAAGTTTGCAAATCAAGTAAACCTCACGCAGTTGTAAAGAATGGTCACACAAAAAAAGCAGGTTGATCAAGAAGAGATGTAGCAGTCCACTTTCTATGAGGATGGTGTATCAATAACTGGTGAAAGAGTTGATGCAGTGCATTTATTGGCAAAAAGCGAAGTGTTCTGTACTGTCCGGATCAATGGTAAATCCACAGAGCTTAAAGTAAAGTAGACACTTATTCAAAATGTAATGTTATATCAGCAGAAACATTTGTTTGAGCATTTGAACATTTGAGTATGAACTAATGAGCAACTCAGTGTGGCCAGTAGTGCGAAACTTGTTGCTTATGGATGTGAAGAGAGACTCAAACAGTAGGCCCAGTGATGTTTTCATATTATTTGACCAAGAACTTTTGCAACTTGTTATTCTATGTAGTCAGCAGACCAGTAGTCTTTATTGGGTCTCAAAGACAGTTTGAGAATGAATCTACTTTCTTTTACCAAAGAAGAGCATCTCCTAGTTCTAATTTTTCTGAAGCCATTTACTCAGAGTATGCTGATGTTTTCGATGACAGGTTGGGCAAACTTCCACTGGTCTATTCCGTGAAGTTAGACCCAGAGGTCACTCCAGTAGTCAGACCAGCAAGAAGAGTTCCAGTAGCTATGCAAGGTAAAGTTAAGGCTCAGTTGGATAAAATGGTGCAGCAAGGTATAATTTGTCCAGCTACAGAACCAACTGAATGGGTATCGTCTATGGTAGCAAAAAAGGCTCAGACTTAATGAGAATATGCATTGGCCCAAGAGATTTGAACAAAGCATTGAAAAGGCCATATCATCCAATGCGCACAGTCGAAGAGGTAGCAGCCCTAATACCAAATGCCACTGTTTTTTCTGTCTTGGATGCAAAGAGTTCATTTTGGCAAGTGATGCTTGATGACAAATCCTCATTACTAACCACTTTTGGTACTCTGTTTGGCAGATATAGATTTCTAAGGATGCCATTTGGAATAAATTCTGCAGTGAAGTTTTTCAGTGTGCAAAGGAGCAAATTTTCTCCGGTTATCCTTGTGCCATAATAGTAGACAATTTATTGGTTGGAGGCAATGGTGAAGCAGAACAGGACAGAAACCTAAAGAAAGTTCTAGACAGAGCACTTGAAGTAAACTTGAAGCTCAATCCTCTAAAATGCAAATTCAGACTTCCAGAAGTTACATATGTAGGTCATTTATTTACCAGTACTGGCTTGAGACCAGACCCGATCAAGCAAGCAGCTATTCTTGAGATGCCAGCACCAGACAATGTTCAAGCTCTGCAATGTTTCTTAGGCATGATCAACTATTTAGGCAACTTTATACCAGACGTCAGTGAGTTGTTGACAGTACCTTTAAGAGACCTAATGCACAAAAATGTTGCATGGTCATGGTCAGAACAGCACCAGAAGGTGTTTGAAGACCTCAAGCAGAAAATTGCCACCCCACCTACATTAAGATACTACGATGTGAACAAACCAGTTGCACTTTCCTGTGATGCTTCAAAATTTGGTCTTAGTGCAGTTATACTTCAAGAGGGCAGACCAGTAGCCTATCTAGAACCCTCCCCAAGCTAAGATGCAGTATGCTCAAATTGAGAAAGAACTTTTGGCAGTAGTATTTGCATGTTCCCAAGTTTCATGATTATATTTATGGTCGAGTTATTCAGATTGAAACTGACCACCAACCTCTAGTTACTATTCTAAAGAAGCCTATGCATTCAGCTCCAGCAAGATTACAAAGAATGATGCTCAAATTGCAGAAGTACAACCTCAAAATGGTCTATACAAAAGGCAAACTACACTATCTGGCTGATACCTTATCGAGATCACCCAGGAATACAATGGAATAGCTTGACACAGAGAATTTTGACTTACATGATGGCAGTGGGTAATTTTTCTAATCACTAGGCTTGATGAGTTGAGAGATCACACAAAGACTGATTCAATTTTGCAAAAGCTCAATCACTACCTTAATGCTGGATGGCCATCAAAGCAATCTAGTGTACTTCCTGAAGTGCAAATCTATTTTCCTTACAGAGATGAAATGATGGAAGATGGCATTATTTTTAAAGGTCCTAAAATTTTTCCTGCTTCCTTACAACATGGATTTTGCATTTTGGTCACCCAGGTTCTGCATCCACCAAGAGGAGAGTGAGAGAATTAGTATTTTGGCCTTCATTACTGAAAGACATTGATAAAGTACTTTCTTCTTGTTCAGTATGCAATAGTACTAGACCGTATTTGCAAAGAGAACTACTTCAGCTAAATCTGGTTCCTGAACCACCTGTGTCAACAGTAGCCACTGATATCTTCGAGTGGAACAAGCAACACTACTGGATATTGGTCGACTTTTATTTGAATTGGTTTGAGATTGATCTACTACCTAATCTAACATCTACTGTTATTACTAAGCTGAAATGTCATTTCTCAGTCTATGGTAGTCCGCACAAAATTATTTTTGACAACTGTACTCAGTTTACTAGTCAGTTGTTTCAATAATTTGCAAGAGAATGGGACTTTGTACATGCTACTAGCAGTCCTGAATATCCACAGTCAAATGGTCTAGCTGAATGTGCAGTGCAGAGTGAAAAACAATTACCTGAAAGGTCAAACCTTGATAATAGCGATACTTTTTTAAATTTGTTTAATCTCAGAAACATACCCCGTGATGATATTCTTGGCTCACCTGCTCAAAGAATTTTTTCCAGGCAAACTAGAACTACACTACCTATTAGTTCCAGTTTATTGAGGCCTAAAGCTAAGAACAATAAGACCATCAAGGATCAATTATTCAAGAAGTGTTCTATCCAGAAGTCCTCTTATGACAAGTCAAGCAGATTTCTTCATCCGTTGAGGGAAGGAGAGACAGGAAGAATACAAACGATAAAAGGTTTCAACTGGATTGGACAAGTCACAGGGATATGTCCTGAGATGAGATCCTACCTTGCAGAATCTGAGGGTGTGGAGAACAAGAGAAATCACAGGCATCTTCTTCCTGTACCAGAATCATCACAACATTGTTTCAATGACAGACTCTCGTTCTCAGAGTTAAACAAATGTTTCCATTCCAGAGTGTGTTCCTACCTCTGATTCCATTCCTGAAGATGTTCCAAACAATCCTAACATCGAACATTTTACAGAGTCATCTATAGTTGCTAATCCCAATTCTCAGTTTTATGTCACATGATATGGATGAGTATCCCGGCCAGTGTGAAATACGCAGCAAGATGGACTTAACTGTGTGTGTGTGTGTGTGTGTGTGTGTGTGTGTGTGTGTCTGTATAGATATATATAGATCTTATCTTGCTTAAATGCATGATTGAGGTCTGTGATATTTGCATACCAGACATGATTGAGGTCTATGATATCTGCATACCAGACAGATTTATAACATTATAAAATCAATAAAACATCAGCTCAAGTTCAAACCAGGCACAATACTGACTTACAAGTTCACTCGCTGGATCGCTGGTAAGCTGTGCTAGTGTGTAAAAGAAACAGCCAAAGCTATAAATCCAAAGCGAAGTTCCACATTAAATAGGATGTTTAAAGTCTATGCAGACCAAAAAACAGTTTATAGATGTAAAATGCTGACAGTCTCTTCAAGCAAACTGGAAACAGACTTGGAAGTTAGAAACTTTCAATAATTCCAAAACCTTTATTCAAGTATAAAGGGTAAGCTTTCGCCAAGCGGCTTTTTCAAACCATCAAAACCATTGCATTGAACTGACACACCTTATATACAAAGCTCTTAATTAGTGGGTGTTCCTTACAGAGTTAAACATTTAAAGGTGTATGCCACATAAAATCAAAACTAACTAAGAATACAAATGAATATTAGCACATAAGTATATAAAAAATTATATATAATAAAAACTATTTATATATATATATATATATATATATATATATATATATATATATATATATAAAATACTTGCACAACATGGCAACATACAACTGAGCAATGATTAAATAAGATAAAATAAATATAAAATAAAATAAAAAACTAAAGTGAAAAATGTATGAATTCATTTAAAATTCATTTAAAATTAATTCTTCTACTTTTGAGTACTGGTTTAAGGGGGATCCTGTCATTGAGTCTAGGATAGACATGCGTTTGTAATCTAATAATCCACCCAGTTTCCATTTGTTCAGTATAATTTTTAATGTCCCCACCTCTAATGTTGGGTACATTAATATGTATAACAAAAAACTTAAATGCATGTGTAATATCATTTTCTAAAACATGTTTCGATAAAGCATTAATTGTGGATCTAATGCATATCTGATAAATGTGCTCCCTTATTCTATCCTTCAATTTTCTGTCGGTCTTGCCGACATAGAAGGCAGTGCAGGAAGTGCACTTCACAATATAGACCACATGTTCAGTCTCACAATTAGCATTGACTTTAAAAGTGAAAACCCTTGTAGTAATTGGATGTATAAACATGCTGGCAGAACTAATACTAGAACAGAAATTACATTTATTACACGGTTGTGTACCTGTATAAGTCATAGGAGTAGAATGACATTCTTGGCTTGGAAAACACAAAAGTCTGTGTAGATTCTTTTTGTTTCTAAAAATAAATTGTGGGTGATTCCCGACAATTTCCTTAATAGCTGGGTCCACAGTTAAGATATCCCAGTGCTTGTAAAGAATCTGCTTAGTTTGGTGGACATTTTGCATAAAGTACAATGATACTTTCTGCTTTTTATCATGGCTTACAGATGCTCTCATACTGTCCCCTCACTGTAGAATGCACTGCCTTCTTCAGAAAAAATGGGACAAGCCCTACCTGTTCTAAGCCTCTCAGTGTGTTGGAAGGCTTCATGAATTTCTTTCATTCTGCATCTCCTATTTATTAGTCTATTACGCAATTCACCTAATTCCGTCATATAATTGGTCTGTATAGGATTCAACCTCGAAGCACGTATAGCTTGCCCTTTTACTATATTGGTAAAAATATGACTAGGGTGCATGCTGTCCCTGTGCAAAAGGGTATTCTTATAGCATGCTTTCCTATGCACTCCTGTATTAAGTTTACCATTTCTTAAACGTTGGATAGAAACATCCAAGAATGTTATACTTTCAGGAGAGACTGTCATAGTAAATTTTAAAAAAAGATGATAGTAAATTAACTTGCTGAAAAAATATATCTAATTCTACTGCATCACCAGCCCAGAGAAAAAACAAGTCATCAACAAAACGTCTGTAAAAAAAGACATATTTTTTATACAGGTCCATTTGGAATAGTTTATGTTCTTCCCAATAAGCCATCACTAGGTTGGCGTAGCTATTGGCACATGGTGTGCCCATAGCCACGCCATCCCTTTGTAAAAATAGGCTCTCGTTGAACATAAACAAGTTGTTTTCCAGTACTACCTCTAATAGAAAACAAATAAAGTCTATCCTGCTTGGTAGCATATCTGTATGGTCTGTCAAATAATGTTGTATGCTCTCGATACCCGCTAAGTTGGGTATGTTAGTAAAAAGGGACTTGACATCCATGGTCACCATTAAAAACGGGTGATTATCTGGTAGTATCCTTGTTCCCTCATATAGGTCCAAGAGAAATTGCTTGGAATCTCTCAAAATAAATGTATTTATATCTACAGCTGGTTGCAACATGTGGAACTTTGCTTTGGATTTACAGCTTTGGCTGTTTCTTTTACACACTAGCACAGCTTACCAGCGATCCAGCGAGTGAACTTGTAAGTCAGTATTGTGCCTGGTTTGAACTTGAGCTGATGTTTTACTGATTTTATGCTGACTTTTTTCGTTCTTTTGCTCAAGCTCATTTGTGTGCCAGTGGTATTGCTGTTTACTTTTTAGATTTATAACATTGCATGTTTCATTTTTTCAAGAGGCAGGATGTAGATTAGAGTGCATGTGCTGTGTGCTGTGTCTTTAAGAAGCATGTCAATGACTTGAGTGTGTATGTATAAATGCCAGGCATGTGCCATTCCTAGTGCCATTTTGAGAGTGCAGCCATGGAGTAAGCATGTAAGATTGCAGCAGTTAGTTTGTATACAAGTCACTTAAGTTAAAGTCAGTAAACTTCTATTGTGATGTATTTGTATAAAATAAAGCTGCTTGAACAGAACCCATGAAGTCTCTTCTATTGTGTCCTAAGTAGGAGAGTGACATAAAACAAGAAGCTTTGGGCCATTTGGAAAGAGAAGCAAGAGAGGAAGTGAATATATATAAAGAACAAAACCTAGAGATTTTTTTTTACTCAAAGAAATTTTTATTACGTTTTCCAAATCTTCAGATTGATTGAACAATAAATAGTGAAACATAAAATAATATAACATAATCAGCTAGTCAATTATTTACTAAAGAAACTATATACAACTGCTTAAGTATATAATCTATGACATCATGTTTCCACATACAATATGCAATTTGTATTAAGATGCTATGCTGACTAATCAGATCAATTTGTTTTGTTCAATATTTTGTCAACTTTCTGCCAATAAATGATGTATGATGTTGTCTTATCAGTTCATAGGTAGGTACTAGGCTATCGGCCCTAGGGCCCATACAAGCCTAGCCAAAAAATGTACCCTGGCTTTCGCCACCCAAGAAAATTATTTTCCTGTGCCCCTGTCGAGCAGAGCCACAGAAGTGATCCCCGGGGTGAATTTCCCATTTCCCATCAATCATCAAGATATTTCTTGAAGAGTGCTAATGAGGAGCTCTGTTTGACATAGATAGGTAGTCTGTTCCAGAGTATGGGAAGTCTCTGGGACCGGAATCTATCCCTCCAGCATGTTCTGTTTATTGTGGTGACAAGGTTAAGGTCCCTAGAGCATGTAGCTTGGAGGGATTTCTTTAAGTGGAGCATGTCCAACAGCTCTGGGTTTGACATAGCTTTGTATGTTCGGCAGAGATCGCCCCTGAGTAGGCGATATGCGATGGAGTAAAGCTGTAGTTTTTTGAGACGGTCTGCATAGGGCATCTGTTTGAGGCCAGTAATCCTCTTTGTGAGGTATTTCTGTGGTCTTTCCAGTTGTTGTAGATGTCTTGTGAGGTACATACCAAAAGGGGTGTTGTACTCTATAATGGGTCTAATGAGTGATGAGTAGAGGAGAACACCGACCTCTTTTTTTCTGGATGAGAATCCTTTTGTGATGAGATGAGCCACATAGAAGGATTTCCAGACCACTGTGGCGATGTGATTATCAAAGAAGAGACTACTGTCCACCTGTGTCCCAAGGTCTCATCACATTTTCAGCATTAAGTAGACTACCAGCTATGTAGTAGTTCATGGGTACAGAGTTTTTACCAAAGGGGATGACAATACACTTTTTGGCATTGAGCTTCAGGCCATGGCTTTGACACCAGGTATCTGTCTGTGTTGGCCTGCACTTCAGAGAAGTAGATTCTAAACAGGAGAGGACCCAGGACTGAACCCTGTGGTACTCCACTTGTCACTGGTCTGATGTCGGATTTGGAATCCGCTACTTTCACAGTGTGGGTTCTGTCCATGAGCCAGTTGGCAACCCATCTTGTGACATAGGGATTTATACCTAGTTTAGTGAGCTTATCTATAATTCCAGAGTGGGGGATGGTGTTGAAAGCCTTGGCGAGATCTAGATAAGATGTGTGAACCATTTTACCCTCATCTATGGCTTTGGTGACTGCTTCAAAGAAGTCAATCAGGTTTAGGAGACATGATTTGCCTTTTACAAATCCAAACTGAGTAGGGTCCAGACTTTGGAGATTACCAATGTCTTTGTTTATGAGTTCCACGATGATACGTTCCATGGCCTTTCAGATCAGGCTCATCAGGCTAATGGGGCGGTAGTTCCCGGGGTCCATCGTGGTTCCCCCTTTGTGGAGTGGGATAACTGTCACGGTGCGCCATTCAGTGGGTACAAAGCCTGAGGTGAGGCTATGATTGAACATGGTACTTAGGTAGGGTGCCAGTTCATTCTGTAGTTCGTGTAGAACGCAGCCTGGGATATTGTCAGGTTCCATGGATGCTGTGTTCTTGGCTTTGGAGAGTGTGTTTTTTACCTGTGCAGCCGTGATTATAGGAACTTTGCATTCTTCCGGTATAGAGATGGGCCCTCTAGGGGGTGAGAGAGGGGTAAAGTTAGCACTGAACCTATCTGCTAGGATGTTGGCAATATCAGTTGGTTCTGTATATTTAGTGCCATTATCCTGTAACTCAGAGCAGATCTGAGTGTTCCCATTTAGATTCTTGACATAGCTATAGAATGCTTTGTGGTTGTCTTTAGAGTCGGTGGCAATTTTGTTTTCGTAACTAGCTTTGGAGGATTTTATAAGGGATCTCAGCTTCTTACTGAGGTTGACCAGGGAGTTCCTCCAGTCATGGGATTTTACTCTTATTTGCAACAGTTTCTTTCTTCTGTTGTAGAGTTTGTTTATGGCAGAGGACCACCAGATTGGCTTCCTTTTTTTAGAGGATAACATCTTGGTTCTATTAGGGATAGCATGATCCATGCACTCGTGTAAGTGCTTATAAAGTGCATTTGTGTAGGATTCGGCAGTCATACCTCTATTGTCCGTCTGCATGGGTGTCATGAAGTTTGCCACTTCTGTCTTAATAAGTGTGAAGTTGGCTTTTGAGAAGTTTTTTACGATGGTTTCCCTAATTGGGGCTGGGGGTGGGATGCGGATGTCTAGGCTGATTAGCTTGTGGTCAGATCTGACCAACGAGGAATTGACCTCTGGTGTGGAACACTGGTTTCCCATGTTGGTAATGACCAGGTCTAGGATATTGCTGCCCCTGGTGGGGGTGTGAATAAGTTGATCCAAGGCATTGGAATTTATGAATTCTAGAAAACGTTGAGCAAAAAAGAGTTGGTACACGAGTAGTTTTTCCAGTTAATGGTGGGGTAGTTGAAATTGCCCATTATTAGGGCGTTGGGTTGTACCCTAATACTTTCCAGTGTATCAAGAAATGAGGAGTGGGAATCCTGGGGCATGGTGGGGGGTCTGTAGCAAGCTACAATTTGGATTGCGGTCTTGCCCAGAGTTAGTTGCACTTGGATAATCTCGGATGCATTATGCTGTGCAACTAGCCTGGAGGTGTGGATATCCTTAATGAATATGGACACGCCTCCGCCTTTAGTGCTTCTTTCTGGGTTAGGTGGCCGAAAGGTGTGGTATGAATTGAAGCCTGGTAATGCAGGGGTGCTCTCTGGAGCTTTGAACCAGGTCTCTGTCACTGCACAGATGTCAATGTTCTCCATTTTAAGGAGTGCCTCGAGTGAGTGCATTTTGAGGTTTAGACTTCTAGCATTGAGTAGCATTACCCTCAGATTTTGCTTGCTTGTACCGGTTACGGTAGTGAATTTGTCATTTGAACCTTGCCTAAAAAAGGCACAATAGGGGTGGCAAGAGTCTTAGCCAGTATCCGGAATCCTAAGGGTGACAGGTGCAGGCCATCTCTGGCAAAGCATCGTGGACTGTCGATCATGTTGTCCCAGGCAGACAAATACTGGATCCCCTTAGAATGACACCAGAAGCTTAACCAATTGTTGAAGTCAATCATTTTGTCCTTGTACTGTGGTATCATTCTGGGTGATGGCAGGATGCTACTCAGGGTTAGGGTCATATCTGCCTGGGATACAAGATCGGAGAGCTCCTCCATGTCTCTTTTCATGTAGTCCAGGGAGGTACGTCTCAGGTCATTCACACCAACATGGACAATGACAGTGTCATATTTGTACTTATTGTGGAGTGACCTGAGTGCATGCATTATGTGGCAGATCCTGGCACCTGACAGGCAGCTGACAGTAACTTTCTCCTTGTTTAGTCTAGTGAGTGGAACATCAGTGTGCCTGACTATAGAGTCACCTATGACTAGAGTGTTGGGTACGTTGTTATGCCTTATGGGCTGTGGTTGAGTGGCACACTGAGTTTGTGGGCTATGTGTCATTTGGGTTGTGTTGGGGGGTGGAGTTTGCTTGCGTTTATGCTTTGGATGTCCCTGATGCTTGGGCAGGTTTTTATTGAGAGCCTCCGCGAATGTAGGTGTGTGTTTTGTGTTTCTATGCGTGTGTTTTGGTGGTGTAGGTTTTGAGGGACTATGTGATGAGTGTGGTGTGGTACAAGTGTTTACCTTCTCCTCTTGACTGTCTAGTCCAGTCTTGGGTGAAGAGAGCTTTGCTTCCAGTTTGGCTATAAGTGCATCTCTCACAGGTTGTAGTGTTGGGTGGTAGGAGGAGAGGGGTGTCTGTGTACATGAGACAATTGCTGCATTGCTCCAAGATGCCCAGATTCATCAGGTAGACAGGCGAAATCACTGGGAGCTGACCCTTAGACATGCCTGGATAAGTGCTTATTTATTAAGTACTAAAAACTGCTTTCCACTAGACAAGTGAGGAAAGTTGAGTGCTGTAGTAATTTGCAGCTTATGTAGTGTTTACAATGAGTTCTGAACAAGTGCTGAGTTCAAAGAAACAGATTTGAGTGCTGAAACTAGAAAACTGGCTAGTTATAAGAAAAAAAACTAAGCTAGAAGGCTTCCCTCCAACACAGAAGGACTTGGGGGCTCAGAAGCCTGCAAACAGTCTATACCACTTAACAGGAAAGGCAGGAAACAAGCTTAATTTTTTTTTCTGTTTCCCAGATGCTCTCTTTGTACACAGTAGGAGTGCCTGAAATCAGAATATGATCTCACTGCACTCAGTTGACTGAGCAAATGAGATGGGCCCAGAAGGAGTATCCAAACACAAATTTACAAGAGGAGCAGGCAGTTTCAAGGCCACTAAGATTAACACCAAAACAAAAACAGGAAGGGTGGGTGGGACTAACTGAAGAGCAGAGTCAAAACTCTCAGTTCAGTTAATATTCCTGCAACACAGTTAAATCAATTTAAATACTGTATTATTTGTCCAGTTGAATACAGCTAGATCTTAGCCGGCCAAAGCTGAGGTTTTTAAGCAGAAAATATTTCAAACTGTACAACTTAAATTGGCAAGGACAGGAAATCAAAGAATGTGGCTATCCCACACCTGAAATTATTAACAAATAATAAAATTCAAGCAAGCACTGACTGAAGAGCAGAGTTGAAACTTCCAGTTCAGTTAATATTCCTGCAACACAGTTAAATCAATTTAAATACTGTATTATTTGAAAAAAAGTACAGATAAAGGTACTTAAATTCTCTTATACGTCCAGTTGAATACAGCTAGATCTTAGCTGGCCAAAGCTGAGGATTTTAAGCTCTTTTCTTTATGATTGCTACTTCCGTTTGAGACACAAAGACTGTGATTTTCTTGTAATCTTGAAAAGTTGGTGCTTTATTTTTCCAGTAAGTTGTTACGGCATTACATGCAATGGCAAGCTATGTCTACAGTAAAGGATATTTTACTTTTGGGACACATTGTGGTATGGGTACATTAAACAAAACTAATGACTTTGTTATCTGAAAAGTATCATTAAAAATTGTTAAATAATTTAATTTCAAACCAATATTTATTCAGTGAATGACAATCAAAAAGTGTTCTCAATCTGCTTTTTATGTGTTTTACATCTCCAACAATCAATATGTTTCTTATATATTGGTTCTAATCGATGAGGGGTTAGAAAGGATCTATGTAGGAATTTCCATGCATATAGTTTCCACTGAACTGACTTGGTGGCAAGGCTTGGTGAAAGAAGGATCATTTATTTTTCATTTTTAATCAGGATCCTTTAGATTAACCTGATTATAATAATTCCAATAACTGTTATTGGTATAGTTCTTTGTTTTAAGTGTATTATGAATTTTGGATAGATATCTTTGTCTTTTATGAGTATTTTTTTAAAAGCATCACAAGAACAATGAACTTAGGAATATTATTTTTAAAAGTTGGTGTCATCAATTCCAGCTTATTTGTGATATACTGTCTTATTTGTTGTATTGGTAGCTACTTGATCTAGTGTGAGTAATGTATTGCCATTGAGTATTTGATACCAATAAATCACTTATTTTTCTTTAAGCTCTTTAATTTCATTTGAATCAAAGGTAGTTATACATTCTTGTGTACAATGATGCAATATAAATAAACATGTCTTTATATATGGATATATGTTTACATATTTTCTAAACAGTATTATTGTTTCCGTAACAATTATATACTTTGTTTTTATACTTTTATTAAATATTATGTTTATTAAATATTATGTCATCTCTTATCACATTATAAAATACTTTTGTTGGATTTATATTATATTGTTTATGGGCTGAGTTACTAATGATATTACATATAGATTCATGAATTAATTTCCATTTGGCTGTATAAGTTGACTTCAGTCATAGAGTAAATGTTTTAGTAATAGATGCCAATGAATAAATCTCTATATCTGGTAGATTAATGTCACCCTTCTCCCAACCTTTTAAATGGTTAAGTGCGATTCTAGGCTTATTGTTAAACCAAAGGAAATTCAGCATCATTTTATTGTACTGCTGTATAATTTTTTAGGAGGGATGGAAAAGGATTGTATATAATATAACAATTTTGGGAAAATGATTGATTTAATTATGTACAATCTATCTTCCATTGTATAAATCATCTTATTCCATTTCTGCATTAATGATTTTATTTGACTTGGTATATGAATATAGTTAATATTTATTGTTTCTCTAGTGTTGCTAGTTAATAAGATTCCCATGTATTTAATTTTATCAGGAGCCAAGTACTTAAACTCATTATTTAATTCCCTTTTATTTGAGTTAATTAATAACATTTTAGTTTTGATTTTATTAAATACAAGATCAGAAATAGTTTGAAAGAAGTTAATTGCTTGGAATAATTCAGTTAATGATTTATCTTTAACAGATATTGTCAACAGGATGTCATCAGTAAATAATTGTATTTTAATTTCTAAGTTATTCCAAATTACTATGCCTTTAATATTTGTGTTTATTCTAACATAGTTTGCAAAAGGCTCAATTGCTAATGCAAACAGTAAAGGTAAAAGTGGGCATCCTTGCTTAGTTCCTTTTCTAATAGTTATATAAGTAGAGAGACATGACCCAATCCTAACATAGGCCAGAGAATTTTCATACAGTGTTTTAATTAAGAATGTGAATTGTTGTGAAAAAACATATTCTTCTAGTACCACCAGTAAATAATTCCAAACTATTGAATCAAAGGTACTATTGATTTCTAGACTCACCAGAGTCATAGCTCTCTTAAAATCAACATAATCTATCAAGGCAAGAATTCCTTTAATATTATCATAGGTGTTTCTATCTTTTATGAAACCTGTCTGGTTATGATCAATTAATGATGTAATATATGTTTAATTCTCTCTGTATGTATTGCCATAAACATTTTGTAATCTACATTTAACAATGAAATGGACCTATAGGAAGAACATTGAGACATTTTTTTCAGATTTCAGAATAGGTGACATTAAACTATATTTCCAAGAACGTGGAACTAATATTCCTTTTTTAACCTGGTTAAAAACCTTCAACAAAAACTGTTTAGCTTCTTTGAGCAATAACTTATACATTTCTGGTGTTATGTTACAATTTCCTGATGCTTTATTGGGTTTCAGTCTTTTAATTTGATTCTGCAACTATGACATTATTTACTTGTCGAGGTGTCTACTCTGTTGTTCCTGTATCTTGAGATTTATATCAGTCCGAAGGAAATTTCTAATTGTTTCTATTTCATCTCTATGTTGCTAGTATTAATTTTGAGAGTGCGACTATAAAATATTTCTAGTATGCTGTTTAAGTCTGAGACTTTCTTATTAATGTTGGGATTATATATTTCTTTGATTCATTTTAATAACTTTTAGTTCTATTTGCTATTTTCCTTTGATTCTTCAGATTCACTGAGTAAGAAATAAGACTGATTTTTTCTAATTCTATATTATTTTATAATATTTCAGTATTTTTTTTATTTTTCATTGCTAAATCATTAGTCAATTGACTATGTCCTTTTTGTATATTAAGTTTAATAATACATACTTCCTTTTGAAGTTCAGTTAATTGCTTGTTCCATTGCTTCCTTTTATTTTTGTACCAGGTTAATGTTCTTCCATACATGTTTACTTTTAATGCATCCCATACATAGATTTCCGAAGTGTCTTAATTTATGTTTAATTCAAGCAATTGTTGCAATTCTTTTATATAACATTTGTTAAACTCTTTTAGATTCATTATATAGGATGGTATTCTAGTGATGGTCACCATTTGTTTGCTATGAACTTCTACTTCAAATGTAATTGCATTATGGTCTGATAATGGACAAGAGATTACTTTAATATTGGTAAGAAAGGCGGTTATTTCCTTTGATACATACAGTATACTCTATCTCTGCATTATACGTTTTTTTCACATAGGTATAAACACACACTCAAGAAATCCTAGAAATTTTTGAAAGGTAAAAAAAAAGCAAACAGGGTCATGGGAAAGAAAGAGAGATCTGATATGGTGCAATATTTATGCAAAAGAGAAACTCAAAACTAACCAATACAGAAAAGCAGCTCCAAAGCTGTTTGAAAAGAAATACAGGCAAAAGAACAAAGATATGGAAAATTTCACAATACAAAACATAAAATCACAAAGACAGAATGAAGTACAGAAAATTAGTAAAGTAGAAGTTAAACAAATAGAAGGTAAAGTTACAGAATGCCTGAAAAGTGAAAAATTTAGTGTAGACAATCTAAAACATTTATTGTCACAGCATGATGTAACAATGAGTCTCCAAAGTAAAGAGAAACTGTTGGAGTGGTGGTCATCTGAAGAAGAAATATGGACATGGGAAAGAGATTCATTATGGTGAAATATTTATGCAAAGGAGAATGCAAAACTAAACTAATCAACACAAGAAAGCAGCACCAAAGATATTTGAAGCGAAATACCAGCAAAGGCATATGGGTATGGAAATTTTCACAATACAAAAAATAACACAGAGGGAAGCAGAAAGGAGGACTAGTAATGGAAAAGTTAGCAAAATAGAAACTGAAGGTATGAATTACCTGCAAAATGAAAGATTCAGTGTAGAAAATCCAACTCTGATAATATCAAAGCATGATGGAGCAATGAGTCCCCAAATTAAAGGAGAAACAGGTGGAAGGAGAAGCATCTAATCACTTGCCATATGAAGATACTGTTGAGCCTACAGTAAAAAAAGTTACAAAAGTTCAGCTGGAGTCGTATAGCAAGAGAGGGAGCAAGAAACACTGGCAACTCTGATGCAGTCAATGTTGTGGAGTGATAGGTCAGTGAGTTCCCATATGAAAGAGCAATGGATGATGCAGCTGAAGAGACTATGTCAAAGGAAGATGTTTTGGAACTTTCTGTAGAATGCCTGCAGGCAACGGAGAACAAAGAATATGCCATCAGTTTAGAAATAAAATATCTAAAAGGAAGAATTGATTGATTCAATAGACATGGATAGTCCTATTAAGATTGGTGAAAAGAAAACATTACAGAAATCAATAAGACCCAAAAGGCTAGAAGTCTGATAAAACAGATGAAAACAGCAATCAAAACTATTAAAAGAAATTCATGTGATATAACAGAAGTAAATAGGATACATTAATGTGCAGCTAAATTAATAACAGATAAGATCTTACCACAAAAACACAGAACAATAATGAAAAGGAAGGGAAGAAATCAAGTGCCATCATGGAAGCATGGAATAGAGAAAACTATAGAACAATTAAGACCAGAAGTGTCACTGTTAGAAGAGTATTGAAGAGGGAACAAAACAACAAAAATACTTAGAAAGATATATGTGATAAAAGAAATGCAGGGTATCAGAACAAACCAGGATGTATCGTACTCTATTGCAAATAATGAACTAAAAATATCAGCATGGGCAGAAAAACAGAAGATATGTAGATAAATAAAGGAAAACTACAAAATAAGCAATTCATTGGTGACCTCAAACAAAGCTTTATAAAAATTGTGGAAAACACAAAAGGAATAGAAACACCACCAAAAAAAGAAGAAAACAGACACATTTTGGAGAAATATCTATGAAGACCCTATGGAGCATAACAAAGATATTGAATGGATAGAAGAAGTAAAGGAAACAGTAAGAAGTTCAAATGTACAGGATATGAAATAGAATGAAGTAACAGCCAGAGAAATTAAAATAAAATGAAGAAAAGTTCCTAACTAGAAAAACCCAGGCCAGGATGTAATACCTAATTATGGATAAAAGTATTAACATCTATACAAGATGAATGGGTTCCTATTACGTGATCGAAGATGCATTCTGTTGAGTGTGTCTAGATCAAATGTAAAAGAACAAAAAGGCAAAATAGCGAATCTGCTTTTAAATGAATTCTTTCCCTGGGAAAGAATTTGCTTGGCCACTTCCATTACTTTGCCGTTTTTGGCAATGTAGTGTGATCTCAAAGTTGGTATATTTAACTAGGGGGATGTGGGCATCACAGACCCCCAGGTCAGGGTGTGTGGGGGTGAAGCCCCCCACTTTATGTAATGTTTTAAAGTTTTTTTTTTTTGGAACAGCGATTTTTTTCAAAGGGAAAAAAAAATCTTTATTCTGAGGTTTTGACATTGTAAGCTTTCACTTACATGGGATCGATTAATCATTATTCACTTTTTTAAGCATTTGATGATGGAATATAGACCCGGTGATTTAGCCCTGAATAAGAACTACTTATATGTACATCCTGAACAGACACCAACTTGGTTAACAACAAGAAAAATATACTCCTCCTTAAAACTGAACCTGCAAGCTATTCTAAGAACTATAGTCTAATAGCTTGTCTTCCGATGATGTATAGACTATACCCTAGAATTGATGATAATATGAGTTTATAGTCATTTACAAGAAAACTCAAGCATGGCAAAGTAACAAAAAGTAATATGGGAAAAAGGATCATTTGTTGTTAAAGTCATAATGGAAAATTGTAGAAAGAGGTGGAATCTAAGTATGGCATGGATAGAGTACAAAAAAAATTGACAGCATCCCACATTCATGGATACTGGAGTGCTCACAAATGTACAAGATAGACCCTACACTGATCAATTATATTAGTGACCCTGAAACAGTGGCAAAACACTTTGCAGCTAGGCCATGATAAGGGGCAAATTATTATCCCAGAGATAAAAATTCAAAAGGGGATATTTTCCAGGGTGACCATTTGTCACCACTGCCCTTTTGTCTTGCCCTTAACCTATTAAGCTGTTTACTTAACAGATTAGGTCATGGTTAAAATCTGGCTCCCTGTAAACAACAAAGTGTAAAAACCTCACATCCTCTTTTCTTGAATGATTTAAAACTATTTAGTTTATCAAATGAAGAGCTTAAAGTGCAACATCAAGTGGTCAAATCTTTCTGACATTATATAAGAATTTCATTTAGTCCTGAGAAATGTTCAAAAGCAACATTTAAAGTAGGGAGGCTGCAGCACCACAGAAATATCAGTTTGGAACAGGAATGTGATAGAAAGGAACTTGAGCAGTAGAGTATGTATAAATATTTGGGAAGTGAAGGATTGACAATAAAACATGGACAAAACTCAGTAAGGAATATTTTAAAAGACTAAAATTAATAATGAAAACAGCCATGACATGTAGAAAAAGTCCAAGCTATAAACCAATTTGTTCCTCCTGTTGTAACTTACAGTTTTTGGGTGACTGACTGACCCCAAAAGGTGTTGGATCATTTGGAGAGGAAAACAAGAAGTGTTTCATGTTTATCAATGATTAGTCCTTGTTCTGAAGGAGGCATGAACCTTTTCAACATTGATCCCATATATAGGTCAGATTAGTATAGCAAGTGAATTTTTCAAAAAAAAAAAAAGGAATATAAAGAGAAGGATCAGACAAGAAGGCAAAAAATGTGGAAAAGGCAAAAATATAGTTGCAAGTACAAAAAACTCCTAGAACAACCTCGTGTCGATCAGGATTTTATGCAGAAATGGTTAAGGAGAGTAGAATTTAAACCAAAATATGAAAGGTTAATATTGGCGGCCTAGAATAGTGGACTATGTGCACATTGGTTTACAAAGTGCTTTCAACATGTGGGAGAAACAGACAAACTCAAGTACTGTAAAAAAGAACTGGAAACAGTCGTACACCTTCTTGCTGGGTGTGACACACTAATGGCAGAGGGCCTGTATACTGAAAGGCATAATAATGTGGCAAGACTGTTGCATTGGGAATTTTGCAAACATTACTCAAATAGACATTGTAATATACTAATACCTTAGCAAACAAGACTTTAACTTCCCTCAATACTGATCATTTTTGAAATAAATTAATCAAAAACAAATACTATCATGTTTGTACATGGTCTTACATTAACTTTATTCCTCACAATTACAGCTAACTTCACCACTTACCATTTCCAACTAGGCAATAAGTAGCTGTCTACATCCCTCCAGGAAACAATTCCATTACAATCAAAATAATTCTCCAAAATATCACAAAAGCCATATCACAGGAAACCATTATTGCAGGAGTCCTTAACACAGACTGGATGACATGTAACTCTGACAACACTCAACTACCTAAATCTCCATGGTTTCTCTCAAATGATTTCTTGCTCAACTAGAATTTACAAGAAAAAAGATAAAAACTCTATTTTGGACTGGTTCTTAACTAATACACCCCAGTATTACCAAATAGTAGGCTGTCTCCCAGATCACTTAAATGACCACTTTGCAACCTACTACTGAGAAATCACAATAACCCTACTAAAGTAATCAACTTCTGCCAAATTCATAAAAAGAAGAATCTTAACTTACATATTCTACTCAATATTCTTGAAAAAACAGACTCGACTTCCTCTTAAGCAACTGCCCTTAGATGCTGCTGCTGTGCAACACTTCAATGACACCTTCCTTACTTTTCTAAACAGACTTGTACCTTCAAGAACAGCTTGTGTCAAAGCAAACTACACACCATGGTTAACCTACGAGACTCGTGGGTCTATCATATGAGCGAATCGTGCAAATTGCGAACTCTCATAATATCGAACGTACTGGACCTCGAAGTGCTTTTTCTGAGATTGCAGTACAGTGAAGAATAGGATATTTCCCCTTTCCTCACTGTAGTGTGATCTCAGAATTGGAATATATATATTTAGCGGGGGGTGTGGGGGGCGCAGCCCACCACAATAGGAAGTTTTGAGATCTGGTACGTTCAATATTATGAGTGTTCGCAATTTGTGCGATTCACTCATATGATATAGATGCGAGCCTCATACCCTCCTAAAACAAAGGGACAAAGTACGGCAAATTTGGGCTAAAAATAAATCCCTCCAAAACTGTTTAATTTACCAGCAACTTAGAAACAATGCCAAACACCAAATTAAGCTAGACAAACAACACTACTATTCTAATTTAAAATGGAAATACAGAATTAATCTGCAAAAATTCTGGAACACAATCAATAACATACTTCATCTTGGCCAAACCACATCCCCCCAACTTACCAGATAACACATACAATATTGCTGAACAACTTAACATATTCTTCACTGAAAGTGTTTTAGCACTGACTAACAATAGCAAGTCTACCACAATGCCAACACCCAACAATCCAATCAATTTTGTAGATGCATTCTCATTTCAGAGACAGTCCCAAAACAAACTATTGCAAAACTATTAAAGAAGTTGAAACCCACTTCACTGGCAGTAGATAATTTTAGATATTCTGCTGGCAAGTTAACAGCAGATGTTATTGCCTTCCCTGTGTCAATACTTATAAACTCTATAACAGAACAGTATGTCCTAGCTATTTGGAAAATTGCATATATTACACCATTATTCACTGCGGTGGTGGTGCTGCGGTATTGTTGTCGCCTCATAGCAAGACGTTGTCTCGTTCGATTCTCAGCTAGAGCGTCTTCTGTGTGGAGGCATATGTGAATGGGGCATGCCTTCGTTGAAGGTTGTGCGTCAGGGCTGGTAACCCGGTACGTAAAAATCCACTACCAATCATTAGCGGACCGGAGTTCCGCTGTGGCGACCCCTAACCGGGAAAAGCCGAAAGAAACAAACACCATTACACAAAGAAGGTAATTCAATAGAACTAACAAAACTACCACCCATTGCTATACATTCACCACTTTCTAAAATTCTGGAAAGATGTATCTACTTTCAACTTTTTAAAACACCTTCTAAACAATCTCCTGTCATCGTCACAGCATGGATTCCCACCACATCATAGCACTACTACAGCTCTTCTAAGTTTCACTAATACTATAAATAAATTCAGAGATGTTGGCAAAATAGTGTCTTCAGTCTTTTTGGACATGTCTATATTATATGATACAGTTTCCCATCCTAAGTTACTGTCCACCTTGAAAAATCTTAATATCAACCCTGACACTGTTAACTGGTTTCAAAGTTATCTATTTAGCCATCAGCAAGCTGTGAAATGGAAGCAAGATCTATCCCCACGCCTTCCTGTTACACTTGGGAGTCCCTCAGGGTTCAATCCTAGGGCCCCTCCTCTTCAGCATATTCATAAATGATCTTAATGCTGCCTCTTATTGAAATGTGACTAGCAAACTCACAACTCATTCTCAACCCTAATAAAACTAAACTTATGATCTTTCATCCATCTAAACCTACTTACCTCCCAGCTAACTTTTATATCACTGCCAGTAATACTAGGATTTTCCCAGATTCCAAAACAAAACTATTAGGTGTCATAATCGACAACAGATTAAAATCTGACATACACATTTCTAACACAATCAAAAAAGTTCAAGAAAATGGGAACGATGTATGGAAACAAAAAATTCTTAACAGAAGCTGCAAGAATAGCCATAGCTAGAACCCACCTTCTCTCCTCACTCTTATAAGCATCCCCCATACTTACCAACCTGACAAAGTCAGAACTAAATTAATTAGAATAATGTTATAATAAGATTGCCAAATTTGCAACAGATTCCACATAGTCCACCCATCACTGCCAATATCTAAAAAATCTTTCTTGGTTGGAACTACCTCATATTTTGAACTATAACCAGTTAATAATGACTCACAAAATAATGCACAATCCTGACAACGTAGCTTCCCTAAAAAAATCTACAACCCTACTCTAACATTTGAACTCTTCGATCATCAAACAAAGACTTCATCCAAGTAACCAAAGTATTCAATACAGCAGGCAACTCTCTTTACTCTAACTTTGTTGCTAAAAGTTGGAATACTTTTCCACACAGTATTAGATCCATAAACAATCAATCATTTCAAAATATCTCTCAAAAGACACTTATTTGAATCCTGGCTTTGCACATGTAACACTCCAGGTTAATTATTAACTTATCATTACTTATACAATTTGGCTGTACGTACTAACTCTGTTAACATATCTCTTCTAACACTACTTCTCTACAGGTAGTTACATTCCTAGCTGCAGATCTCACCACAAAAGTATTACTAACTATGCACTACTTTGCCCAAGTGATTCTCCCTGCTTAATTTCCTAACTAATGTTATGTTCCTCCACATATATAAATTCAACCATATATTTGTCTATATTCAAGTGTTTAAAGTCTTGTTCTATTTGATACTATGCATATATTTTTGTTTTTAAATTTTTATCCTGCAAATGTGTTAACACTTGTTTTTTCGTCAATTTTGTTTATAATTTCTATTACTTGTGAGAATTTGTATGCAAGCTTAGACTGGAACTTTTCTCCCTGGCCCTCTGCTGAAAATGGGCACTATCCTAGTTGGATCATCCCAGTAAACAAATGTAAAATAAATAAATAAATAAATTACAACAGTAAAGTAGATGAGAAGCACTGGAAACATGAAACACAAAGCATTATAGAGAATGATGAAGTTCACATCACATGGGACCACATCACATGGGACCACCCACTAACAGTTCAAAAATATATGGGAGAAAACCAGATATGAATTGCAGCAGGAGTCAGCTCTGTGCACATTGCCAGTGCAGCAAAGAGCACTTTTGGCTTACATCAAAGATTAAAAACAGTACTCATTTCACAAACTTTAATCATACTTTGACTTAGGAATGGGGTCAATTCCAGTTATGCTATTAGAAATCCAAAGGACTTGAAATGAAACCAACAGAAGTATTGTTACACCATGAAATTGTTAGAAAGAATGTAGTAAAAGTGAGTAGCAGAACATAAATGAAGGAATCTCTCACTAACAGGTCGAATTATAAAAGGAGTGAAAGCAGAAAAACATAGAAATGCACAGCTTCAGCCTAACCTAAACTTCTTGCTATACTAAAACAGACAATACCAGAAATAAAGAATTCTAAGCAGCAGGTGGGTAGTGAGAAGCAGAAATGTAGGAAAAATATAGCAATACTGATGACTGGGTGTGGGTAATGCCGGATGTACCCATGGTTGGTGTGCTTTCACCATGAGGGTGAAGACCTAGTGACCAAACAAAGCAAACTGTGGGTAAATCAGCATCACCCACACCCAGACATGGGTTATTGCCATTATACAATCACATTATTTAAGAAAAAAGTTACTTTTCCTTAAATAATGTTGTTGCATAATGGTGCCATGCTGTTCTTCCACATTTTTCCCAGTATTCTGGGACTTTCTTGATGTACTGCACAGGTGTGTAAGACTTACGTTCCCACTCTTGCACAGTACATCAGTGCTGTGTAAAGGAAGTAAGAGAAAAAGGAAGAGCTCCTTTGGTTGTTTTGTTTTTAATTAAAAAAATTAAATCTGGAGACTTCAGATGCATGGGAGAGATGGGGACAGAGAAAAATATAAGGATAATCATGTATGTTTCTCTAGTTTTGCATAACGTACCTGATTATCTTTGTATTTTTGTCTGTCCCATCTCTCCTGTACATCTGAAGTCTCCAGTTTTTGTAAGTTTATTTTTTTTTCAAAGAAAAATTAACAAAAAGAAGAATTTCAGTAGCATATATTAATAGAAGAAAGTCCAGGTGACCAGACTTTTTCCATTGATATATGCTCGATTTACAACAGGTACACTGGTTGGCTGACCAATCAGCATGCTTGATTTTGAATGTTGATGGCCAATCATTGTATAATAAATCAACAACCCATGATGTGGGTGTAGTATACTGAATATTTACTCATGGTTGGTGTGGTTTAATCATGAGGGCAAACCCAAGTAATTAAACAAAGCCAACCATTGGTAACTCTTCAATATAATCACACCACAGAGTCGGTTATTGCTATTATACAATGATATTATATAAGAAAAAAATGACTTGCTTTTTTTTAAATATCTTTGTAGGACAGCTCAAAGGTCTTCTAACACTTTCACTGGATATTCTGCTGCCTTTTTGTAATGTACTGTGCATGCGTATGGGACTTACTTTCCCACTCCTACATAGTACATTAATACTTTGGAAAGGAAGCAATGGAGAAAGGAAGATCTCCTTTGCAACCTTTTATTTGTTATTAAATAAGGCTGATGTTTGGACACTTTGGAGGTACAAGGGAGACAAGATGGAGAAAATACAAGGAAAATCAGGTATGTTTCTTTACTTTTGAACAACGTACCTGGTTTTCCTTGTATTTTCTCCATCTTGTCTCTCTCTCATACCTTCAGACTGTCTGGATTTCTAATATTATTACTTTTTTATGGGGAAGAAAACTTAAAAAAGTTATAGCATGTAGTAATGGCAAAAAGTCTGGTGACCCGTACTTTTTGCTATTGGTATATGCTAGATTTACAACAGGCACACGTGTAGTTGGGCTGACCAATCAGCATGCTCATTTTTGAATGTTAATGGACAGTCATTGTATAATAAAGACTTCACCATAGTAGTTACAGAAGGAGAATTAGTGCCTAATCAGAATTCTAAACATATTTCTGTCAGTATAGAACAGAAAAAATAAAATAAAGGAAAAGGGAAGAGTCTAAGCCACGGGTACTTATAAGCAAGGACAAACTGAAGACAGAATATGTTTTAAGGCATTATTTTCACAGGGAAAATAATATGGAGAAGAAAACGATGAAAGTGTGGTTTTCATTCAAGCAGAGACAGAGGTAGGGCAACACAGAGAAATAAAAAAGAACATAACACAGAAATGAAAAAAAAAATCAATAAAGCCTAAATTAATATTTTTGTTGAAGCAAAATAAAGAAACTGTAGATAAAAGTCATGAGACAGCAACTGACACTGTAGAATATTGGTAGGAGTTTCTATTTTTAGAAGAACCAGACACAAACTCCAGTTCTTGAGTTGGTAAGGCAAGAGGTAATGTCTTCTACCTCCCAACATGCTGAACTTGTGGAGCAACTCCATGCTTTGATACATGAGTAATACTAACCCTAAACATTTCTAAGATACCTAAGGTTTACATGGTACACACTGACAAATGTAAAGGAAATTATGCCTGTGGGTTTTGCAAGATGTGTAGATATGTGAGTGACAGCCCATACAGTATAGTTCCTACATTAAACAGGGTTTTGAGGACCAAAGCATATTTACGCCTGCAGCTCCATATCGCATTGTCTCTTGACAGCCACAAGGTGTTCTCTGTTGGTAGAATATCTCATAAGTTGGTTCAGAGGGTATACAAATGTGTGTATGCCAATAAGAATAACGTTTTTTTAAGGTACAATTTGTAATAATTTAAGCTGTATTTTTGTTTTGGACCAAATTAAACTATATGTTCAGGGAGTGAACTGAAAATACTTTTGGACATTAAATGATTTAGTTCACAGCTATGCATTAAAGCAAACATTGCACTTGAATTAAGCAACTCCATCAGTATCAAGTGTATCCTGAAAAACAAAGTTGTCAAATTCTAAGTCTCCTTCATTTTTGTATATATTATACCAAACTATAAAATATTTTTCTTTTTGCTGCATTTGGGTATTACATGACAGAAGATCTGTGAAGAGCCTTGTTTCTGTGTTGTAAGCTTCATCATTTTTTGTTCTGTAGAAGTCTTGTAATAAACAGATGAAAGTGGTCAGCCATACCAAAGCACAGAAAGGACAGGGAACGACAGGACAATATAGCCCTCAGATCAGCAAGTCAGAAGCAGTATAAGAGAGTATATGATTAGAAGAATGAAGAATCCAGAACAAGTAACAATCTTATGTTAATGCATTAAATCAAATCTAAAAATTCTTGGTGTCAGGAAGTGGAGTAGGAAAACCACATGTTTATAGTGTCTGTGATAAAACAGATTATTCAATGAAAACAGTTTCACATGATGGGGGCAAATAAATTTTATGTGGATGCATCAGTTATGCAGAAGAGAAATAGTGGGGTCAAACAAAAAAGGGGTAAGGTTAAAGGTCATGATGCATGTACCAAAACTAAAGCTATAGATGACCAGCAATAAACACGGGTTTTGACGTGTATGAGTACAATCCAAAATGATACAACAATAAGTAGCTGGACAAGGTAAAATAAAATTTCACAGGATGTAGCATGTTTTCCTGAATAACACAGTACATTAATTTTACTGACAAAACTAGACAGTATAGACACCTAACAGCAAAGCACTTGGAAAAGAACATGTAGCAGTAATTCATAAGTTTAAAATGAAGAATACATGTACGGTATTGTGCATGCATGGAAACTATAGTGACTGGACAAAGCAGAAAAGTATTATAAAGGTTAATAGTGTGGACTGGAGACGACAGTGGAAAGGATGGAGAATGCAAGAAAAGTAACTGCATAAAATGTGATTCCACCATTCAAAGGTATTTGTTCTGGCTTGATTAAATATCATCTATCAAATTCCACTCTTACCTGGTTCCAAAGCTACTTAACTGACAGGTACCAAGCTGTGAAATGGGAAAATTCTCTCTCCTCAGCTGCCCATAACTATAGGAGTCCCACAGGGTTCTATCTTAGGACCACTACTATTCACAGTCTTCACAAATGACCTCCATACCTCCACACAGCATGCATCTATAATTCAGTATGCAGATGACACTACCTTAATCTGTGCTGCACAAAACATTCCCACCCTCCTGCAAACAACTCAACTAGCATTCTCTGACATTGAAAACTACCTTACCAAGGCCCAACTTATCCTCAGTCCAAAGAAAACTCAGCTTATGATTATAACCAGTTCTAACAAAAACACTAACAGTCAATTCACTATCTACTACACAAATGCTACTCCAATTGCTCCAGTGGCACAGGCTAAGCTATTGGGAATAACCATAGACTCCCACCTAAAATTTGATAGTCATCTCAACTTAACTATTAAAAAAGTACGTGCCAAACTGGGGTCACTCTACCGTATCAAACCATTTCTTACCAACAACACAAGATCAGCCATTGCTCGCTCCAAACTTCTATCCACCCTACTCTATGCATCTCCCTTTCTGACTAATCTCAACAAAACTGAACTAAGCAAAATGGAAGCCTGCTCTAACAGAATTGCCCACTTTGCTGCAAATTGCTCATAGAGAACTCATCACTGTACTGCTTTGAGACAGCTCCACTGGCTTGAACTGCCCAACCTCCTAACCTACAATCAGCTCTGCCTCTGTCATTCTATCTATTACCTCCCCAATAAGTGTCCTGCCCTCAAAAACCTACATCACTCAGCCAAAAGGCCTCTTAGATCATCAAGCAAACTACTACTAGAAGTCACCAACAGCTACAATAGCTTTGGAGATGCACTATATAGTAGTTTGGTGTCTAAAAAATGGAACTCTGTCCCAACTAGCATTCAAAACACATCATCCAAAGCCTCCTTTAAAGACCTCATCAGGCAACATCTCAAGCAAAGTTGGCAGTGCCATGATTGCTCCCCAGGCTAGTGAAAGTGGATAACATATACATACTAAATCTAGAGCACTTGATAATAGTTTTCAATCTTACTCACAAACACTGGCTAATCTACAATGTATGTACTGTACCTGTGTATTATGTATGTATTCTGCCTATGTTCCAAATTTCAGCTGTACACCACAAATCTATTAATTACCTTTATTTTTAAAATTAATATTTTTTGTTTGTTCTCCCCACTGTAACTGTTTATCTGCCGCATACCACTGTAAAAACATGTCTCTTGTAATTTGTGTGTATATTGATCATGTCTAAATAACTAAATGTGTCTGTAATTTTTCTTGTGGAGCTTTTCTCCCAGGGCCTCTGCTGAAAAAGGGCCTTTTTGACTCAGACACCCCCGGTTAACAAATGTAAAATAAATTAATTAACCACAAATTGGGTGGCCTATTTAGGAAACAAAGACCATCCAATAGGCATGAAACTAATGGTTTCAATTTATGGTTCCTCTCATCATATGAAGAGTACAAGTGACCTAAATATGCCTAAAAAGTTGTGTAAATAATGTCTAGGCAGTGCTATTAAGACCTCACTGTAAATAACTAATGTCTGTACTAGCAATGCTATACAAAGTTTATTGCTTTTTTTAAGAGTTTGTTAAGTTGTACTTTTTTGAAAATAATTTCTGTTAAGTTGTACTTTTTTTGAAGAAGTTCTGTTCAATCATACTTTTCTTTTAAAAAAAGACAGTAAAAATACCAGTTTGCATTAGTGAGAATAGGTTTTGTTTGTTTTAAAATAAGCTATTGAATGTAATATTAAAAAAGAAGGCTCAAAGAAGCCCAATTGGGAGCATTAGACCTCTGTGAAATGGGACTTGATGTTCTGAACAGTGGCTCTATGTACCACAGAATATGTGGAAGGAGAAACTGGAAAATGTTTTGACAGAAACTCACAGACCTACCAAAAGAGATGGTTTCTTAACAATACAAGACTGAGAGCCAGATTCCAAAGGTGTAACTTGGTGCAAGTTTGTTATGATTTCAAAAGACTTGTTGTCAGGGTAAGTGACTTAACTTTGGTGCAAGTCTTATGTATAAACAGGCTTACACTAGCGGCCAGATTCCAAAAGATCTGCTATCAGTATAAGTGGTCACTTAGAGAGCAAGTTTTTTTTTGGAATAGGATCCTGATTATATGATAGAATAAAGATATTTGCTATGCTTTTGGTTAAATTTTCTTTGAATAATTTGCATTTAAATTTCATTTGCATACAATAAAATGCATTTTTATATGACATGAGGTCTCAACTGTTTTAATCCTCTATAGTGGTTACATAGTTACAGCTTATAGTTAAAATATTAATGCTGAAAATAGTACAGCTGAAGTACATGATAGCTTCAGTCATGCCTGATCCGTTATATTATTCCATGTGATGATCAGTGTTAAGAACCTCAAGTCCTCCTGTGTTGGTAGGACTGTTTCAGGAAATGCAAAAGCTTGTGCCTTAATTTTGGCTCATACTTTTGCTCTGACATATTACAATCCATAGTGCTTTTTGAAAAAGGTAATGGATTCTCAAGAACAAATACTGACATTCATTGCAATTAAAGACTTTTTTCCTTCAGAAAATGAACAGTAATTCCTTAGTCTTACTTTGTGAGCTTATTAAATCAGCAGCATTGCTATTTTCAAAGTATCTGATTTGGAAGCTTTCTTCATTGAGTCAGTTGTTGAAAGGATGGGAGTTTTGCCACATGTATACAACTAAGGCAACCTCAATAAAGCAATAGTAATAGAAAGTACTGGGTTACATCAGAGGCTTGGGAGGTCATTCTTCAGAAGAAACCTGGAATGGTTCCATTGTTCTGTAAAGCTTGGCAGCATGTACAATAGTTCAGGTTATGATAGAGTAGCTATGCAAAGATAACCATGTGGGGATACAATTCAAATTGAATATTCCACTCTTGCACATTTTAAGAAATGGACAGATTGTGCTAAACTCTGGATTGATGTGTGTACTTTTTTTAGAAATATTTCCTGGGAAATGATATTGAGAATTGAAGAGCATATGTGTGAATAGATTTAATGGCACAAAAGGCTGTGATTTGTTTGATGTCTATTGTCATGAAAAGTTGACTAATTAGTTGAATCTAGCAAGCTGGAAATGGGAGACTAATTCACTGAAGTAGGGGAGATGGGAGGAGTAACTTGGCCACGAACTGAAACTTGCAAAACTGTTCTTTGTAAAAAGTCTTTTTATCTCAGTAATTTGTTGACACTTTTGCAAGCTTTTTTCAGAGAATGTGTTGCACATCAGCAGGAGCAACGTTTCTAAAACTCACTGCAGACAAGTCAATGACATGTGATCGTCAGACTCTCAAACCTGCCATTTTTTTTTCAGATGTTCCATTCTACCGAATGGAAGTGTATGACAACAAATTGTAGGACTACTTATTCTCACAGTATGTGCTCTGATAGAGCATTATGGGGCAGACTTAGCTTTCCTAAGGAATCAGGGAGCAGACAAGCATAACTAACTAAATAAATAAATACAATTAGAAATTAGTACTTATTTTGCCACAGGCAGCTTTGGGAGGTGCAATAATTCATGGCAAGACAAAAACTGTATTACTATGTCTTACTATTATGTACATATGTATAATGTTTTATGTTAACTGTTGTGTACATGTAATGTCTTAGCATATAATTTCAGGCCAATAATGTTAAATTTCCCAAGTAGAGATTTTACCTACTGCAATGTAGCACTCTCTGCCTTACCAGCTAGGCTTTAAACATAACTACCGAGTACAAAATTGTCTCCTCTGTCTGATAGATCCTAGCATGAAGATCTTGCATTAGAAGGAGATAGTTGCTGCACTATTTCTTGACTTATCAAGAGCTTTGATATTGTTAGCTATCCCATAATCACTGAGTAGCTGTTTATAGGTTCATAGGTAGGTACTAGGCTATTGGTTATAAGCCTAGCCAAAAAGGTACCCTGGCTTTCGCCACCCAAGAAAATTATTTTCCTGTCCCCCTGTCGAGCAGAGCCACAGAAGTGATCCCCAGGGTGAATTTCCTATTTCCCATCCAATCATCAAGATTTTTCTTGAAGAGTGCTAATGAGGAGCTCTGTTTGACATAGCTAGGTAGTCTGTTCCAGAGTATGGGAAGTCTCTGGGACAGGAATCTATCCCTCCAGCATGTTCTGATTATTGTGGTAAGGTTTAGGTCCCTACAGCGTGTAGCTCGGAGGAATTGGGATTTCTTTACGTGGAGCATGTCCAACAGTTCTGGGTTTGACCTAGCTTTGTATGTTAGGCAGAGATCGCCTCTGAGTAGGTGATATGCGACAGAGTAAAGCTGGACTTTTTTGAAACGGTCTGCATAGGGCATCTGTTTGAGGCCAGTAATCCTCTTTGCGAGGTATTTCTGTGGCCTTTCCAGTTGTTGTACATGTCTTGTGAGGTACATACTAAAAGGGGCGTTGTACTCTATAATGGGTCTAATGAGTGATGAGTAGAGGGGAACAATGACCTCTTATTTTCTGGATGAGAAACCTTTTGTGAGGAGTTGTGCCGAGTAGAAGGATTTCCTGGCCACTGTGGCGATGTGATTAAAGGAGAGACTACTGTCCACCTGTGTCCCAAGGTGTCTTATCACACTTGCAGTGTTAAGTAGACTACCACCTATGCAGTAGTTCATGGGTGCAGAGTTTTTACCAAAGGGGATGACAATTAACTTTTTTGGCATTGAGCTTAAGGCCATGGCTTTGACACCAGGCATTTGTCTCAATAAGGCTCTTTTGTAGGATGTCCACATCGTTAGGAGTTTTGATTATGGCTCCTAGTCTGCAGTCATCTGCAAACTTCGTTAGCCAAAGACCTTCTGTGTTAGCCTGTACTTCAGAGAAGTATATATCAAACAGGAGAGGACCCAGGACTGAATCCTCTGGTACTCCACTTGCCACCGGTTTGAAGTCGGATTTGGAATCTGCTACTTTCACAGTGTGGGTTCTCTCCATGAACCAGTTGGCAACCCATCTTATGACATGGGGATTTATGCCTAGTTTAGCAAGTTTATCTATAATTCCAGAGTGGGGGATGGTGTTAAAAACCTTGGCAAGATCTAAATAGGCTGTGTGAACCACCTTACCCTCATCTATGGCTTTGGTGACTGCTTCAAAGAAGTCTATCAGGTTTAGGAGACATGATCTGCCTTTTACAAACGCGAACTGGGTGGGGTCTAGAGTTTGGAGATTACCAATGTCTTTGTTTATAAGTTCCATGATGATACATTCCATGGCCTTGCAGACCAGGCTCATAAGGCTAATGGTGCAGTAGTTCCCGGGGTCTGTCATGGCTCCCCCTTTGTGGAGTGGGATAACCATTGTGGTGCACCATTCAGTGGGCTCAAAGCCTGAGGTAAGGCTAGGATTGAACATGGTACTTAGGTGTGGTGCCAGTTCGTTCTGTAGTTCATGTAGAACGCAGCCTGGGATACTGTCAGGTCCCATGGATGCTGTGTTCTTGGCTTTGGAGAGTGTGTTTTCACCTGTGCAGCCATGATTACAGGAACATTGCATTTTTTCCCTTATAGAGATGGGCCCTCTAGGGGTGAGAGGAGGGTAAAGTTAGCACTGAACCTATCTGCTAGGATGTTGGCAATATCAGTTGGTTCTGTATATTTAGTGCCATTGTGCTGTAACTCAGAGCAGATCGGAATGTTGCCATTGAGATTCTTGACATAGCTATAGAATGCCTTGTGGTTATCTTTATAGTTAGTGGCAATTTTGTTTTCATAACTAGCTTTGGAGGATTTTATGAGGGATCTCAGCTTCTTACTGAGGCTGACCAGGGAGTTCCTCCAGTCATGGGATTTTACTCTTTTTTGCAACAGTTTTGTTTTTTGCAACAGTTTCTTTCTTCTGTTGTAGAGTTTGTTTATGGCAGAGGACCACCAGATTGCCTTCCTTTTTTTGGAGGATAGCATCTTGGTTCCATTAGGGATAGCACGATACCATGCACTCATGTAAGTGCTTATAAAGTGCATTTGTGTAGGATTCAGCAGTTGTACCACTATTGTCCATCTGCATGGGTGTCATGAAGTTTGCCACTTCTGTCTTAAGAAGTGTGAAGTTGGCTTTGGAGAAGTTTTTTTTTTACAGTGGCTTCCCTAATGGGGGTGGGGCCAGGATGTGGATGTCTAGGGTGATTAGCTTGTGGTCAGATCTGACCAAAGAGGAATTGCCCTCTAGTGTGGAACTCCAGTCACCCATGTGGGTAATGACTGGCTGCCCATGGTAGGGGTGTGAATAAGTTGACATTGGAATTTATGAATTCCAGAAAAGGTTGAGCAAAAGAGTTGGTACATAAGTAGTTTTCCCAGTTAATGGTGGGGTAGTTGAAGTCATCCATTATTAGGGTGTTGGGTTGCACACTAATATTTTCCAGTGTATCAAGAAATGAGGAGTGGGAATCCTGGGGCATGGTGGGGGGGTCTGTAGCAAGCTACAATTTGGATTGCAGTCTTGCCCAGAGTTAGTTGCACTTGGATAATCTCAGATGCATTATGCTGTGCAACTAGCCTAGAGGTGTGGATATCCTTAATGAATATGGACACACCTCCGCCTTTAGTGCTTCGGTCCGGGTTAGGTGGCTGAAAGGTGTGGTATGAATTATAGCCTAGTAATGCAGGGGTGCTCTCTGGAGCTTTGAACCAGGTCTCTTTCACTGCACAGATGTCGATGTTCTGCATTTTAAGGAGTGCCTTGAGCGAGTGCATTTTGAGGTTTAGACTTGTAGCATTACCCTCAGATTTTGCTTGCTTGTACTTGTTACAGTGGTGAATTTGTCATTTGAACCTTGCCTAAAAAAAGGCACTATAGGGGTGGCAAGAGCCTTAGCCAGTATCTGGAATCCCAAGGGCGACAGGTGCAGGCCATCTCTGGCAAAGCATTGTGGTCTGTCGATCATGTCATCCCAGGCAGACAAATACTCAACAGTATGTGCTCTGATAGAGCATTATGGGACAGACTTAGTACCTGAAAAGATGTCAGACAATAGACTTTAGGCAGCCAGTTAAAACTTCCATCTTTTCAGATGCCCACAGTGCAACTTGAGACAAGTATGGGATACTGATCTCAGTATAGCCAAGACTGGATTGCAAAAATTGGTGTGTCTAAGACCACAGCAAAATAAATAAACTGAGTTGAGAATATGCAAATTTTTTAACTAAAAGCACATAAACCATAATGAGTAAGATACTCTTAATTTCTACCAAGCCACTGGAACTATGTGTAAAAAGAAACAAAGTCAATTATATTTATAAATAAACTTTTAGTGTTTATTTGTTTTAAAATACATGTTCAGTACTAGCTCCTAACCCAGTTATACATTGTGTATAGAAAAACAAAATCTACAGTCACATGAGAAACAGGTGTTTGTTTGTGTGTGTGTGTGTGTGTGTGTGTGTGTGTGTGTGTGTGTGTGTGTGTGTGTGTGTGTGTGTGTGTGTGTGTGTGTGTGTGTGTGTATGCATGAGACAGAGACTGTGTGTAGTATAATGAGTTGGCATAACATCCAAGAATATTCCATCTGCACTCTTCCCTGTGAGTGCCAGGATAGGGTCCAGTTTCTCATTGACTCTGAAAAAAGATATATACATAATTAAATGTGGCCACTCAATGTGTTCTACTCAGGTTCTGCCTATTTTTTCCCACTAAGTTTTTCTGTGGCATGGTCTATGTGATGATGTGAGGTATTGCCAGCAATGCCAGCAGAAGTAGGGCAGTGAATATGTAACATATGCCAGCAAAGCTAGCTGGAATTTTGTAAATAAGTATGTTATTTGTATATCAAATTGATTTTTACAAATGCTTGCTTTGAAAAATGTATTTATAAAGCTGCTGGTTTTAAAGATGTACCAACAGTGTGTCCCGCTGGATAGAAAAGAAATACACATGTATGTCAGACTGTATTGCAACTGTGGAAATGAATATATTGTAACAGTGGACACCAGAAGAAAAGAGATTAATCTCAGTCCAGCTAACTTGAAATATAGTCTGAAATTAAACTACCTGGTTTATTTTATTTATTTTACAGTTTGTTTACCGGGATAGTCCATTGGTCAAGAAGAGTCCATTTTCAATGGAGTCGCAAGGAGAAAAGCTCCATGAACAACAATATAATTTGAAGACAATGCATTTACATATATGTAATACTATTGAAGAATGATGGCATTACACAACATGACAAAAAAAAATCCATGATTACAGTGAAATACTGTCAAAAAAGCAAAAGGTAAAATTACACAGACATACACACACACACATATATATATATATATATATATATATATATATATATATATATATATATATATATATATATATATATATATATATATATATATATATATATATCAATTAAAATAAGAATATATATATATATATATATATATATATCAATTAAAATAAGAAAAATCCATTGGTTCATATCTCTGCTAGATTTGTTACAATGTGAAATAAAATAACACAGGGTTGACATTACAGTTTCACATGAAATCTTAGCAGAGTTATAGGCTAGGGGGATAAGGGGTGTTAATTGTTGAATCTAAGAAGGGTGGGACAATAAGAAAAAAAGTATAGCAAGAGTAGGAGTAAATGAGAAAAATGAAGATGGTAGTAGCCAGAGAGTTTATGCCATAAAGCTTGTATCTCACAGTTTTGATTGCAGCCAGAAATAAAATATCTGTGAAATCTGGGACTGGGAATCCTACAGTGGTGTCCCTTGGGGTGAACTAATTGCTACCCTGGAAGGGTGAAAGCTTTTGAAATGGTTTTATAGCTTCCAGATGCTATACTACATCTTAACACATTTGTGTGTGTGTATTATGACACATATGTTCTAGATTCTGGTTCAGTTTCTAGTAAACAGGGTAGTGTGGGAACCAGAGTCAGATGACCTGATGTATGTGATGTCATTCTGTAATCTAGCACTGAAATGATGTTTTAATTTATGTCAGACTGTACTGTTGTAACTGAGGAAATACATATGTTTAAGAGAGGATACTGGAAGAGAAGAGGTTAATCTCAGTCCAGCTAA
>NC_056749.1:312888560-312935697 GCF_019279795.1 Protopterus annectens | reverse complement strand
GGAAGCAACAGAAATAGTAGGAAGCTAGCAGAGAATACTGCTGGAGCTAGCAGGTGAAAACAATTAGAAGCAGGCAATTACACAGGCAGAATAGTAGCCCAGCCCAACACTTAAAACTCTGCAAACAGCAGTGCAGGATGTTTCTCTCAAGAGACACTGCAAGACAGGAGTAAGCTATTAGAAGTGAAAACTGAAAAAGCAGAAATGCTAGGGGCTGCCATAGCTGTCATAAGGAGACATAGGCGACTTGCTGAGGGTGGTGACAATGCAAATGGTGCCAGACAACCCACAGTGAGGAGGCGGAGAAGAGTGTACAGGCCCAGGGTCACCTACCAGCGGTTACATCAGCTGGAGATAGTGGAGCGCTATAGAGTGGAGAGAGACCTCCTGCAGCAAATTGTTGAGCTGTGCAGGCCACGCCTCACACAGAACCAACAGAGGAACCCATCCCAGTGGAAACCAAGGTATGTGTTGGCTTAAGAATACTAGCAACAGGTACCTTCCAGAGACCAACTGGTGATATGATGGGGATCTCACAGGCATCAGCATCCAGGGTACTGCACCAGTTCCTGGATGCCATGTCAGTACATGTCGGAGATCATGTATATTTCCCCAATTCCGTGAGGCATTGGCTGGCAATAAGTGGCTCTTCCAGCAAATAGCGGAATACCCTGAGGTAGTGGGTGCAATAGACTGCACGAATATATGCATCAAAGCACCAGCTGGTGAGCGGGGTAGGGCCTACATTAACCGCAATGGCTTCCCCTCCATCAACTGCCAGGTCATGTGTGATGCCCAGGGCATAATAATGAATGTGTGTGCTGGCTGCCCTGGAAGCTACCATGATTCCCATATCTGGCATCTGACGCAGCTGTACCAGACATTTTCCAGTGGGGACATCCCACATGGTCACCTAGTAGGGATGCTGGATATGCACTGGAGCTGTGGCTGATGACACCCATCAGAAATGGACACACAGCTGAACAGGACCGGCATAATGAGGCACACGCACAAACACAAAATGTAATCGAGCGTGTGTTTGGGCTGCTCAAGTCACGGTTCCAGTGCCTGGATACATCTGGTGGAGCCTTGCAGTACTCACCAACTACATGTACCCAAATTGTCATGGTATGTGCTATGCTACATAATATGATTCTGTGAAAACAGCTGCAGCAGGATCACCATAGAGCTGGGCCAAACAGCCCCCCACCATTGCCAAGTCAATCACAGGTAGAGCGTGACTCAGAGGAGGAACAACCTGAGCCTGCCCCAGTAGGCAGAAGGAGGCATGCCCAGTATGCCTTGGCCTTGGCAACACATAGCACATACACTGGCTCAGTAGGGACCCTGGAAATGATACCTCTCTCCGACTCACACATATAGTAAAAGGGGTGCCTAAGTTGACACAACCTGCTTTCAAACATGTACAGGGAGTGTAGTATGTGCATCCAACATAGGCAGCCCTGCAGCACCACCTGAGGCATGATTACCATGTGTTAAGCAATGTAACACTATGTAGTATATGCAAACTTGATGACCCTGACTAGCATCCTACCCTCACCAAGCATGATGCCACAATATGAGATGAGATGATCAATTGCAATAATTGGCTGAAGTATTGCTGTTAGTCAAAGGGGATCCAATGTGTGCCAGCCTGGGATAACATGCTGAGCACGACATGATGCTCCACCTGCTAGGGGTGGCATGCACCTATCTGTCCTGGCCTTATGGATACTGGCAAATACTGTTGTTACCCCCAGCGTGCCTTGAATAGGTAAGGCTCAAAACAAAAGTACAGTTTTGTACCTACCATAAATGTAGATGTTCGAGGATTCCCTTGCTGCAGTCCTGACAATTGGGTATAGTCCGCGTCCCAGTCGGCCCGAATACCAGAGTATAAGGCTGACGTCGGTCATGGCGCCTTAGACTGACGTCAGTACGTCAGGGTACTAATGCGCATGACCGACGTCATTTCCTCAGTCTTTTCTTGCCCCAGATGTCAGAAGACCCAAAAAGACAAGTCCCAAAACAACCTGCACCAAAAACATGTACAATATATACAGTAATATATACAAAAATATAAGCATGTAAAGTCACCTACACAACCACCCTGAAACACAGAGGGAAGGAGGAGGGAATTGGACTGCAGCAAGGGAATCCTCGAACATCTACATTTATGGTAGGTACAAAACTGTACTATGTTCTTCGTCTTCCCTTGCTGCAGTCCTGACAATTGGGTAGAATCCCAAAGCAGAGGTAAGGGAGGCTGGCAAATTATAAAGTAGCAGGAGCTGACAACATGCCTTGTAAAACAGCTGTGGCAAAACCAGCTCTAGTCTTAGAGTATATAGGCAGGTGATAATGCCTAGAGAAAGTATGCACTGAACTCCAAGTAGCTGCTTCCAGAATATCCTTAGTTGCCACCCCCTTAGAAATGCTGTTGAAGTGGCAGTAGCCCTAGTGGAATGAGGCCTAATCCCAGCTGGAACCTCTTTGCCATGATGGGAATAACAAAATGCAATGCAAAAGCCAATCCACCTAGAAATAGTTTGTTTTGACACAGGCTTGCCCTGTGAACTTAAAACAAAAGAAACAAGTAACTGCTGAGACTGCCTAAAATCTTTAGTCCTGCTCAAATAATAACGCAATTGCCTGTGTACATCTAAAGTGTGCAAAATCTTTTCCCCTTTATTTTGAGGATCTGCAAAAAACGTAGGCAAATGAATAGTTTGGTTTAAAGCCACACTAGAAACCACCTTAGGCATAAAGGAAGGATTAGTACGTAATGATACCCTGTCCTTATGGAAAATCAAAAAGGGCTCTACTGCCATAAGGGCCTGCAACTCAGACACCCTTCTTGCAGAAGTAATAGCCAACAGAAAAACAGTCTTCCATGACAAATATTTCAAGTCAGCAGTAGCTGCAGGCTCAAAAGGTTGTAGAGTAAGTTTTTCCAACACAAAATTGAGATCCCAAGCAGGAGTAGGAGCTCTACGTGGGGGTCTTATATTCTTTGCCCCTCTAAGAAACTGCTTGAACAAAGGATCACGAAAACAAAGGTGGGTCACAATCATAGTGAGCTGAAATTGCTGCAGCATGAATCTTTATGGAAGAGAAAGACAAACCTTTGTCCAATAATTCAGTAAGATATTGAAGAGCCACACTCAAATTAGGCTCTGAAATCTCCAAATTCTTCGCTGTACTCCAAAATAAAAATCTCTTCCATTTTTCTGCGTACACTCTCCTAGCACTAGGCCTTCTAGCTTCCATAATCACATTTAAAACTTGTTGAGGAAGCTGAGACCTAACATGCTTCAACACAGAATATGCCAAGCTGTGAGATGAAGAGATGGAAGCTTGACATTGAGCAGATGACCGTCCTTCTGAGATAACAGATGAGGAATCAGAGGTAAAGGCCATGGAGGCTTCTTTACAAGACTCCTTAGAAGTGGGTACCAGTGTTGCCGAGGCCAATCTGGAGCTATCAAAATCATCCTTGGCCTGTCCTGTCTGACCTTTAGTAATACCTTTGGAAGAAGAGGTAGAGGTGGAAAGGCATAGACATGAAGGTTTTTCCAACTGAAAGACAGAGCATCCACTTTCCAAGCTGTGTGATGAAACCCCTTTGTGCAATACTTTGGCAGCTGGTGGTTTAGTGGAGAAGCGAACAGATCTATGTCTGGAGTTCCCCATGACACTGTCAATTTCTGAAATACATGAAGATCCAGTTTCCACTCGTGGGGATCCATGATTTGTCTGCTTAATACATCTGCTAGGAGTTCTGTGCTCCTGGCAGAAACCTTGCCTGAAGAGTCAGTTGCAGGCTTAACGCAGTCTCCCATAAAATCATTGCTTGCCTGCATAGAGGATAAGAATGTGTTCCCCCTTGCTTGTTGATGTACCACATGACAGTTGTGTTGTCTGTCAGAATCAACACCTGCCCTGGAAGAAGTAACTCCTTGAGCCATCAATGCAAACTGGACTGCTAACATCTCCTTCATATTGATATGTAGATGCTGTAGTCTGGCAGGCCACTTGTCTTGTATCCACTTTCCATTTAGATGAGCTCCCCAAGCAGTGTCCGAGGCATCTGTCGTTAAAATCTGACTCGCCTCTGGCGGAGCCACAGAGAGTCCCTTGTTTAGGTGACATTCCTGAGCCCACCACAAGAATTCCTTTTGAAGGCAAGGTATTATTTGAATGACAGTGTCCAAATCTTGGCAGTGCTGTGTCCATACATTTTTGAGATACCATTGCAGCTTCCTCATATGCAGTTTGGCATTGGGAAGCACCAGAATACAAGATGCCATGAACCCTAATGCTTGAAGGACTGTCCTTGCAGTCAGCACGGACTGATGAGATAGTTGATGGAAGTAAAGTGACAGACTCTTTTGTTTGTCCGGGGTTAAAAAGGCCATCTGGGCTGCTGTATTCAGTCTCACACCCAGAAAGCACATGTCTTGAGAGGGTACTAGACTGGACTTTATTTCGTTCACAGAATACCCTAGGCATCTTAGCACTGCTATGACATATTCCAGATGCTGTAGAAGGTGTTCCTTTTCTTGAGCCAGAATCAGGCAGTCGTCCAAGTAAGGATAAATTTGAATGCCTTGAAGCCTGAAGTAAGCTATCACTGGAGCCAGAACCTTTGTGAATACTCTGGGCGCAGTAGATAAGCCAAAGGGCAATGCAGAGAACTGATAATGAAAATCTCCAGTTGAAACCGCAGATACTTTCTGCAACTTAGCCTTATGGGCACATGAAGGTAAGCTTCCTTGAGATCCAAAGTTACCATCCAGTGATCCTTGCCCAGCAGAGGTAACAGTTGCTGTAACGTCAACATCTTGAACTTGGGAATGTCCAGATAAGTGTTGAGGATAGATAAATCCAAAATTGGTCTCCACGTGTTCCCCTTCTTTGGTACTAGGAACAGGCGAGAATAAAATCGAAGCCCTTTCTGACACAGGGACTGGCTGAATAGCCCCTATCTGGAGTAACTGAGAAACTTGCTTGTGAGCCTCTTTTCTTTGTGGAGGAGGAACATCTGGCATGCCTTTGATAGGGGGCATTGTGTGGAAATAAAATCTGTACCCGTGATGAATGATATCCAGCACCCATCTGTCTTGAGTGTTTAAATCCCAATTTTCTTTGAAAAGAGACAATCTTCCTCCCAAAGGAGGTGCCAGGCGAGAGTCCACTGGCAGCTGAAAAGGCAGGTCATTGGTTCTGCTTACGAAAGGACTGACTCCTGCCCTCACCAGAAGTCTGAGCAGGTGAACTGTCTGATCTAGGCCTAACCGAACCTTGAGCCCTGCCCCTACCACGTCTAGACCTACCCCTAGACTGGGAACCATAAGCAGGATATGTCCACCCCTTAGCAGGCCAATTTCTACTAAACTTCGGAGGCTGCACCTGCAACAAATCTTTAACAGTCTGCATAGACTTAGCTTTGTCCTCCATTTTCTTTAAAACTGCTTCCACAGGCGGTCCAAACAACACATCAGACTGTAAAGGAGCATCCAAAATCCTGGTCTTAACATGCTCAGCTAAATTCTGATCCTTCAACCATGCATGTCTGCGAAGAACAGAACTAGTAGCAGCCACCCTCGAGGAGGCCTGAACAGCATCAAAACCACACTGCAAAGAATGCTTACCCACTTGTTCAGACACATGAACCAAATCCAGCAATTCTTTACACTCAATACCTTCGGCCAAAGCATCCACCTTAGATTTCAATTGTGAAAGGAGATAATTCTGATATTTCAGCATATGAAATTGACAATTCAACGCCCTCATGGCTAGAGTGGAAGAAGTATATACTTTCTTACCCCACCTATCCAAAGCCCTTGCCTCTTTATCAGAGGGTACAGGATTTTTAACCACAGAAGCTTTAACACCTTTAGGCCCCTGAGAAACAGTTTCTGGGTCCGCCCTGGGACTCTTAAACAAATACTTATGAGCTTCGGGCACCCTATAATACCTATCAGGCTTAACAGGAGCAGGAGGCAAGGAATCAGGGTTCAGAGAAGCCTCTGCAAAAACATCCTCCACCACATTCAACACAGGAGGAATAGCTAAGGGCCTATGCTGGGGCAAAAACAAGAACTCCCTAAGCCTTTTTCTGGAGTCAGAGTAATCTTGGCCTTCCCATTTAAAGTGCTCCCTCATGGAGTGAAGAGTCTCTGAAAACGAAAAATCCTCAGGAGGAGAAGCTGAAGGAGTGGAATCATCCACATCAGAATCAGAATAAGTAGGAAACTCTTGCAAGTCTTCCACAGAAGACTCTGAAGCCTGTGAACACTGTTCAAAACTATCAAACTCCTGTTCCACCCTAGGCCTCTTATCAGGCGGGGGCATAGAACCTCTAATCAGAGTAATCAAATCTTCTGCCATTTTAAGCATATGTTTCTTAGGCACAGAGCCCGAAATGCTAGGAGAAGCCCCTACAGAAGCTGAACTTGGCCTTCCTCTAAAAGAAGCTTTGGCAACAGAAGGAGAGGCCCTGACTACCTTGGGAAGAGAGGGAAGAACAGTTACCTGAGAAGCCCCCTCAGCCTGGCCTACCTCCTGAGAGGGCACATCCTGTAACAGTAAAGTATCTGCCTGAGACTCCATAGAGACTCCTGGCAAAACCTCTGGCTCCCTGAGCCTTCTAAAGGACCGGCGTCCGGGACTGCGGTTCCTCACCCCTAGACTTCACTGTTTTGTCCTTGCGCTTCTTAGATGAAGCAGGCGTCGGAGCATCCGACGGCATAGTATAATTGCAACGCTTCCCAAACACTAACCTAGCACAATCAAGCCTCCTCTTAATAGTGCGCTTGTTAAATCTAGCACAAGAGCGGCAACCAACAACGTCGTGCTCAGGCCCTAAACAAGGTATACACAATGTATGATAATCCCTATGCGGTATCTGCTTCCCACAAGAAATACAGTTATTCACTTTTTCTGACATCCGGTTAAATACTGAGGCAAGAAAAACCAAAATGTTCTAGCAGTTACTTAGCCAACTCTGTATTCAGTCTGAAACTCCGGTTTCGGAAAATCTCAGAACGCCAACCTGCACTCGCAAAATTGCTTCTGCATCGGACCATGCGGCAAAAAAGACTGAGGAAATGACGTTGGTCCTGCGCCTTAGTACCCTGGCGTACTGACGTCAGTCTAAGGCGCCATGACCGACGTCAGCCTTATACTCTGGTATTCGGGCCGACTGGGACGCGGACTATACCCAATTGTCAGGACTGCAGCAAGGGAAGACGAAGAACATCCCACCTCCATAGGTATCACAAGGGATAAGAACACAGATGTAATGCTACCCAATGCCAGAAGTCTAAACAGCAAGATGCATGCAGTCTAAACTCCCCCAGTATGGAGAATGTTGATATCTGTTCTGTAACAGAAAACTGGGTCAAGGCTCACAGCAGCACCCTAACACTACAAGGTTACACCTCATACTGTGCTGTACAGCCCCAAAACATGGAACAAGCTACAAAAGGAGGGTGACTAGCAATAATGGTCAAGGATAACCACACCCACATGTTGGTACCACAACAAGAAGCAGCATGGAATAGCCATGGTTAAGTAACAGTGGCTAAACCTGCCTCCCAGTTTATAGCCTGCTACAGTCTACTGTCCTAACACCAGGAACTGCACTTGGCCTATGTTGGAATACATGCATATATCAAGCTCTCCAAACCACATTATATTGGGTGACTGAAAATACACAAACATAGACTGGGAGCATTATTCTAGCTCCAACACCCTAGGACAAAGGTTCCTAGAATCCATAAACCAAAATGCTCAGGAACAACGTACCACTCCCACAAGAGGGGTAAGCATACTGGATGTGATAATCAGCAACATGGGTACTGGATGGCAAGATGAGAAGTGTATCTCTCACTGGTAAGATCAGACCATAGAGTAATCACACCGGATATGCACATCCTGACCACAGTCCCTGGCTAGAAAACCACAGTGAAAAACTTGTGGAAAGCAAATGTTGCACTCCTCCAAACTGATGTGGAATCCATTAAAGGCCCTGTTCATGTGCAAAATATGGGCCACACCTCAGAACCCATTATACAGGCATTCCATGAACACTGCCAGGAATGCATGGATTATGCAATCCCAAATAAAACCAAGACACAATGCCATACATGCAGGCATCTGGCATGGTGGACCCCAGCCATTACCAAACCATGCAAGAGAATGAGGAAGCTACTACATGATAGAGCACACCTAAAAAGGGAAGTAATCTCTGATCAGTAGTATGGCAATAAAATATGTCCACTCATACAATCCAATAAGGCCAGCTACAACAAGTTGAATCTGTGAATCTTGAGGCAATGTTACACCTGCCCCATGTACACAGACAACCCACTCCTCCCCCCAAGAAATACAAATATATGTGAGAGATGCAACCATTTATCCAAACCAGAGGCTGAGCTCTCTCAACTCAGTACTGTCAAAACTAGTCAGGAGGAGAAGGTAACCACGCACACACCACAAACCCAGTCTCACATAGACCTATCAGAACTGCAAACCAAAGACATAAACACAGAAAAACATTCCCGGAGGCTCTAATTACAAACACACCACATCAACAGAGGCCTCCAAAGCAGACACCCAAGCAACCACTACCTCCAAACATAGCACATGCAACACATAGTACACAAAGCTGGTGTGCCAAACAGTCACAGGCCAGAAGGAGAAACAACATGCCTGATACAGTTGTAATAGGTGACTCCATAGTCAGACACACTGCTGTCCCGCTCACCAGACTGAACAAGGGAAAGGGTACAGTAAGTTGCCTGTAGGCTGCTACAATACTCCACATAACACAAGTACGCAGGTCACCCCAAAGCAAGTACAAATATGATGCAGTCATTGTCCATGCTGGTGTGAATGACCTGAGATGTACCTCCCCGGACTACATGAAAAGAGACATAGATGAGCTCTCTGATTATGTAGTCCAGGCCGGTATGACACTGACCTTGTGCAGCATCCTACCCTCACCAAAATGATGCCACAGTACAAACACAGAATGATCAGCTTTAACAAGTGGCACAATTACTGGTGTCATTCCAAGGGGATCCAATGTCTGTCTGCTTGGGATGTCATGCTTGACAAGCCACGCTGCTTTGCCAGGGATGGCTTGCACCTGTTACCCCTGGGCATCTGGATATTGGCTAAGGCTCTTGCCACCTCCATAGAGCCTTTTGTAGGCAAGGCTGAAATGACTAACCCACCTCCCTAGAAAACATAAGTGGAAAGAAACATAAGGGTAATGCTGCCCAATGCCAGACATCTAAACCTCAACATGCATGCTCCTGAGGCCCTCCCAGTATGGAGAACATCGATGTCTGTGCAGTGACAGAAACCTGCAGCAAGGCTCCTGAGAGCACACCAGCACTACCAGGTTATACCTCATATCATGCGTTATGGCCCCAAAACCTGGACCAAACCATAAAAGGAGGGGGAGTATCCATATTCAGCAAAGATACCCACACGTCCAGGTAATTGACAATGCACGAAGCATCGGAGATCACCCATGTGCAACTAACCGTAGGCAAAACTGCTGTACAGTCTGTAGAATGCTACAGACCACACTCTCACACACAGGAACCCTACTCAGCCTTCCTGAAGACACTGGACAGTATGAATGTCTCACCAAATACCAAACAAGGTACTCACAAATTACCACATAGGTGGTAATCCATTATGTATGGAAGGAGTAATCAGGGACCTAGGGACACAAGTGGACAGTAACCTGTCATGTGACACTCACATTGCCAACGTGGCTAGGAAGACCGTCTATATTGGCCACCTTATCATGAAAGGATTCATATCTACATCAACAGAGGTCATTGTGCCCCTATACTGTTCTCTTATCAGGCCCATAATTTAGTACAATGCCTCATTTGGGATGTACCTTACCCGACACCTGCAGCAGTTAGAAAGACCTCAAAGGTACCTCACCAAGAGGATAAAGGGTCTCAAATATATGTCATATGCTGCCTGGCTGTAGACACCCCAGCTGTATGCAGTCACATACTGCCTATGCAGAGGCGTTGTATGCCTGTTGTACAAGGCCATGTCCAACATAGGATTAATGGACATGCTCCACCCCAGAAAACCCAAATCCATCAGAGCTGTGAGAGCGAGAGATGTCAACCTCAACACATAATGAAATAGGATGTGCTGGAGGGACAGATACATAACCCAGAGGCCCCCTACACCCTGGAAAGGAATCCCACTCCATGTTAGGCAGAGCCCCTCACTGACTCTCTTCAACAGGAATCTTGCCAAGTGGATGGGTGATCGTAGATGTACACTGGGGGTCTTCACTGTGTCACGTTCAGACAGAGGCACAGTAAAGTAAATCCTAAATGGCCATAATATTCACATAGCAAGGGGTGGCGAAAGCCACACACACTCTGGCTAGGCTTATGAATGCCCTAGTGCAGATAGCCTAGTATCAACCTATGAACCTATGAAGATACAAATTGTACAGGACACTAAGGATAATCACAAGGCTTTCTTAACTGATGGTAGGAACCTTGTTGGGAATTCACAGATATGCTCTAAATCACTCAAATATTACAAACAATATACCAAACACACACACATATTGCCAACATCCAACCTGACAGGTGCAGTACAACCCCCCCCAAACTGCCAAATATCTATCCCAGCAGAGTGCTGGCTCCCTGACATTGCAGATGCTGAGGTAACAGCCAGCATCTACAAAGCAAAACACACAGCATCAATGGTACGAGATGGTGTCCTAGGCTGAGTACAACATGGACTCCAAGAAGAATGGAACGCCAAATAACACTACTGCTCAGTGTCAGCCTTACCACAGGATATGTACCCAAAGAGCAGTGTACAACAACAGTGGTCCTTCTCCACAAAGGTGTTGCCTGAATGGATATTGCAAACTACCACCCCAGAATCCTGACAAGCTTGGTCTGCAAAGCTATGGAAAGGATCAGCATGTGCCTCAGACATAAAGATATTGGGGACCTACTGACACTGGACCCTACCCAGTGTGGCTTTCATAAGTGCAGATCCTGCCCCTTAAACATGTTTGACTCATTTGAAACAGTCATTAAGGCCATTGATGAGGGAATGTGGTCCACACAGCCTAGCTGGGCCTTGCAAAAGGCTTCCATACAATACCCCACGTGTTCATTATAGATAAGCTCACCAGCTTAAATATAAACCCCTATGTCAGTAGAGGGGTTGCAAACCAGACCAAGGACAGAACTGACATGGTCAGAAATGCTGCAGCCATGTCAGACTACAAACCAGATACAACTGGCATCCCACAAGGCTCGGTCCTGGGACCTCCCTTGTTTTGTATATATGTCCCATAGGTACAGGCCAACATGGAAGGACTGTGTCTGAACAAGTTTGCAGAGGACTACAAACTGGCCACCATAACTGACCCTCCAGCTGACACAAGCATCCCACAAAAGGGCCACATAGAAACAGACAACTGGTGCCATAGCCAGGTCAGCAAGCTAATTGCAGAAAAGGGTATAGTCAACCCCTGTGGATATACAGTAAGTGCCCACCAATTACCACATAGGTGTTAACCCATTAAGTACTTAAGATGTAATAAGAGACCTGGGAACACAAGTTGATAGATATCATGCATTGGACAAGCATGTGGCTGTAGTGGTTACAGAAACATACCATATACCCACCTAATCATGAAGGTAGTCAGATCTAGATCAGGTTGGTCATTGTGGCTCTGCAGTCATCCTTCATCAGCCTCACAATTGACTACAATGGCCCCTGTGGGATGTACCTCAGCAGACACCTCCATCAACTGGAAAGACCCCAAAAGTACCTCACCAGGAGTATCAAAGAGCTTGAACAGATGCCATGTGTTGCCTGATTAAACAAACTGCAGCTCCACACAGTGCCATACTGCCCGCCCAGAGGCAAGCTGTGCCTGATGTATAAAGCCATGTCCAAGCTGGAATCAATGAACATGCTGCACCTTGTACAATCTGAATGGCAGTGAGCTATGCACATGAGAGACCTGAACCCCAGCACTGATATACATAGGACATGCTGTACTGATTGATCCATAACACAGAAGCCCCCCCACTCTTGAGTAAACTCCCAGTACAGGTTAGCCAGAGAGTCACTCATCGACTCTCAAGAGGAATCTTGATGAGTGGATGGGAGATGGTAGGTTTCCCTGGGTATCACTGTTATGTCAGGGGTAGACGGAGGCACAGTATACTAACCATGACATATGTCATGGCAAACTCCAGTTACAATGTGTGTCGAAGGACAAACACACTCTCTGACTAGCATTAGAAATGGTCTAGGGCACATCGCTAGTGTTTGCCAATGTCCACCTATGTTGTGGAATACACTACCAATGTTGGACAAGCCTGGTTTAAGTAGTCCATATCTGAACATAATGCAACATGGTCATATGTGCACAACTGGCCCCTAACCAGTCTGTTGTGCTCACTATGAAAATTTAAAGCAGTGATAGGACTAAAGCCCAGGATACTGTCCACCACAGTGAAAGTACTGAACCAGTACACTATACGGTACTACAGTGTTTGGTCAGTATGAAAGGATGTTGACAACTGTATGCAAAGTATCCCATGCAAACCCTGCAGGCACTGTATAATCCCTGTTGTGTTCAGACACAAAGCAGTTGGCCAGTAAGTACACAATATGACAGCCAACACACAACCATAAACGTGAGATATTGTTAAAGTTCACACTCATCCACAAATGTGGTGGACTGCAGAGTTCAACATATGGAAAGTTCACACTGGGTATGCTCGCACACTTTGATAAATGAGACACATCAGACAACATGCCATGGAAAGCCTGAACTGGGCATGCTCACACACTCAGGCCATATCTCAGTTTAGCAGTTGGCCACACATATCTGGTATTTATGCGTGTTATTCCAGGAACCAACCACATTACAGCAATCTGCCCAGTGCACACAGTTAAATGACTACAGAGATCCCATCGAGACTAGGTCTCAAACACGCAACTTGAGAGGGATGTTGAATATCAAATAAACGAAAATTCATGAGCTATGAGCGAAGAAGAGCTGTGCCCGCTCATAGAAGTACCAAATCCTCAGGCAGGACAGGAAGGGCAGGACCCAACACTCCTAGTATATAGACTGTGGACACCGGAAGATATCCGAAAAGCCACAGAGGGAATTCCCCATCCAAAAGTTAATTTTAGAAAATTCTTAGACTTGCAGGGCATGAGGTTAAGTTACCATTTAAATGGAGAAGAAGTAGAAAAAAGTAGTCAGACAGATCGTAGGTCCAGATTGGCACATGATCAGTGGCAACTGGAATCCTCGTGACACAGAACACAAGCCACTCCCACATAGTAACGCAGAGCTGGATAACAGAGTGAAAGGTCTGACAGACTGAATCTCTGAGAAATGGAAGCCTAGGGCAGACTGGACTTGCATTAATCAATGCATCCAACAAGAAAGTCAAACAGTTGATAGATATTATGCTAGATTATTAGTGTTTTAACAACCATTGTGGAATGCAGGTACCTGAAGACCAGACACATGATTCCCCATATGAGCAGCAGCTAAAGAATGCATTTTTGAAAGGCAGTATTACACCCATTTTCAGCTTTATTACAAAGCACATAGTAGATCACCGTACAAGTAAATTACAGTCATTACTTGAATATGCAAGACATGCCAAAAGGCATTTTAATAATAAAAAGAAAAAGAAAACTCAAGTATTTGCTGTAGAAGACTGAGCTGAAGTTTTTGTAGTACAGTCGGGGAAAAAGGGCAAGAAAAATGCCCAGGGAAACAAACAATCTGATAAATGATCAGAAGAGTTTGAAGAAAGGAAGAAAAGGGGTGAATGTTTTAAATGCGGAAAAAAGGGACATTTGGCAAGGGATTGCAAGCAAAATAAGAAGGTAGCCATGGAAGATAAGGAGGGTGAGGACTGACTATATGATAGTCAAGAATCACTAGAAAAGAATAACTGAGAAAAGATAAATGCGAATGTGATAGAAAGGATAGAGAATGTGACAGAAGAAATAGAGGAAGTGCAAGAAACCACAGATAGTGAAGAAAGTGAAATTTTAGACTTAGCATTATTGAGCCTAGAGCTCTATTTAGCAGACACGAAACCAGAAGTTACACTTCTGGTAGAGGGCAGGGAAGTTACATTTCTGTGTGACTCAGGGGCATCGCGAACCTTGATACATCCTTCCAAACTACCAGAAAATTCAGAATCACTTGATTGTATATTAGTGAAAGCAGCTAATGGACAGCTGTATCGAGAGCCACTCTCCCATAACATAGCAATAACTTACCCTGTTTCAGGGATGACCCAGAAAAGCAAAATTGTTGTTTTTGCAAAATGCCCAGTAAACCTTTTGGGCAGAGACCTTATGCAGATATTTGGCATAGCAGTAGTTCCAACCATGCAGGGTATGGAAGCACAGTGACAAATGGATACTTTTGTAGTGCGACCGGAGGGTGAAACATTTTATTGGTACAGCCAGGACTTGGTTACAACTGGTCCAGGGGCAGTAACCGAAGAACTGATGAATGTAGCCATCAGTAAGTCCCCCTCCCTTGACACTGATAAACAGCATTTGTTGCACTGTACTCTATATTACTGTAGCACACCAGGACCTGATAAAGAATATGAGCAAGAACTGTTTAGAAACCATGCCAACAGATTGGTATTACATAATCTGTACTGGGACACAGAAGGGAACAGTGTAGTTAGCTGTTCATTGCCCCAGGAATTCTTAGCACTTTATAAATCTAATTGATTACCACATGTTAGTTTGAATCTGCTCCATTGACTAACTTGATATACAAAAAGCCTATGGCAGCACAAGATTTACTACAATGGACACCAGAAGCAGAATCAGCTTTCTGCAGATTAAAGCAATTGATAGCGTCCTCATTAGTTTTAGGACTACCAAACTATCATAAACGTTTTTTCCAAACCATAGATTGTAAGCAAGGTTATATGACGTCAGTATTGACACAGCAACATGGGGACAAACAACGTCCCATAGCTTACTATTCATCACAGCTGTACCCAGTGGTGCGATCTCTGCCCCACTGTGTACAAGAAGTAGTTGCAGCTGCAATGGCAGTGCAGGCTTCAGCCTCAGTAGTGTTGTTCCACCCTCTCACATTGAGAGTGCCTCATGCAGTCGCGATTATTTTACTGCAAGAAAAAGTAGCATATCTTTCTCCTGCTAGACCTCTTTCCTGTATGACTATACTGTTGAGCCAACCTCACATGGCAATTGAACGGTGTACAACTTTGAATCCGTCTACCTTGCTCCCAACCCCTGCAGATGGCACACCACACAGCTGCCTGCAGAAGATTGAGCAAAAGACACTACCTAGAAAAGATCTCATGGATGTTCCCTTGGATGATGCCGAGATGACATATTACATGGATGGCTCATGTAAAAGGGGTCCCACAGGGCAGAATCTAGTAGGATATGCAGTAGTTTCTGATACTGAAATTCTAGAAGTGAAATCCTTACCACACAATTTATCTGCACAAGCAGCAGAATTGATTGCCTTGACATGGGTATGTACCTTAGCAATGGGTAAATGTGTGAATATTTTTACTGATAGCCAGTATGCTTTTTCTACTCTACATGTTTTTGCGCAACAGTGGAAGAATAGAGGAATTATAACATCTACTGGAAAACCGATTAATCATGCACAGTTTATTTTGGATTTGTTAGAATCTATTCAGTTACCTCAGAAAGTAGCTATTTGTAAATGCGTAGCTCATACCAAGCAACAGGATAGGATTTCAAAAAGTAATGCAAGAACTGACACAGCTGCAAAACAGGCAGCTTCAGTTTCAGAAGTATTTCTTTTGAGTGAGGAATTACAACCCTCTGAGATTTTAGATTTAGAAATGTTGAAAACAATGCAGACACTTACTACAAATGTAGAAAAACAGAGATGGATAAAACGAGGAGCAATTCTTGAGAAAGGGCTGTACATCTCCAAAGAAGGAAAACCGATATTGCCATCTAACTTGTTTAGATATGCAGCTTTGTTGAGCCATGTCTCAACAGGGGGGATGGTACAGTTAGTGAATCGAGTGTTTACAACATATGGGTTTATAAACTACACTAAAAATTTTTGTGCGGCATGTCATGTTTGTAATAAAGATCATGCACAAGGGGCATTGAAGCCTAAGCAAGGGAGTTTCCCTACACCACCATACCCGTGCCATACTATTTGTATGGATTTCATAGAACTAAACAAATGCGAAAATAAGAAGTATTGTCTTGTCATTTTAGATATGTTTTCCAAATGGGTGGAAGCTTTTCCAACTAAAAATCCAGATGCAGCTACCGTTGCGAAAGTTCTCTTTAAAGAAATTATTCCTAGATTTGGCATACTGGAAAAGATTTATAGTGACAATGGCACACACTTTGTAAATCAAGCTATACAACAGTTGAGTCGATATTTGAATTTCCTTGAAGAACTATTGTGCATACCACCCACAATCTGCAGGATTAGTAGAGAGGCATAATGGAATTTTGAAAAATAAGCTTAGGAAATTAATGAGTGAAATACAAAAGAACTGGGTGCACTGCCTGCCTCTGGCACTGTTGAGCATGAGAACTGTTCCAAATGCAAAAGGGTTAACTCCTTTTGAAATACTATTTGGGGGGGGGGCATATGATATACCTCAGTGGAAGCCTCTCATGCCTGCAGACCAGGAGGCTGATGGTTCACTTGCAGAATATATGAGATGACTTTTAAGTAATAAACAACTTTTGCAGTTAAATTCTGTTTCAGATAAAAAACAAGCCAGACCATCGGAAGCAGCAGTAGTCTCAGACACGTGGGTCTGGGTGAAAATCATCAAGAAAAAGAATTGGACGACACTGAAGTGGGAAGGGCCATACCAAGTGCTACTGTCGACACCCACTTCAGTCAAGATCGCAGAGCGAGCATCCTGGATTCATTTGACACACTGCAAACTGGTTAAGAACTTTGAACTGGACAAAATCCTTGTTACTGTTACCCAACAAGAACAAAATGACCAGATATAGAGAAAACAGGAATGCAGAACAACCCCAGAAGTATTGCATGATTATCCTGTTAACCATACTGATAACAATGATTTTTTTACTGTGGCCTTTCCTTTTTCCAGCCACACAGGCTGAACTGAATAAATGAGAATCACTCATAGACTTGCATCCGAACTTTAACACTTACCAAGCAATTAAATATGTGTATGCTGAAACTTTTAATGTTTCAAATTGCTGGATTTGCACAGCTATACAAACAGCATACAGGGGATTACTAATGACTGCTGTCCCCCTAGGGGTCAATGAGACCTGGGAAAATTAGATTTTTGATACTACAACTGTAAAATCACAAGACAAAATAGCATTGTACCTGCCTGTTACACAAAAGGGAATTGTGTGTTTTACACAAATTATACTGTTCAGGTAGGTTGGAGTAATTGTAATGTGACTGTTCCTTACAAATGTCATACCAAAGCCAATAATGCAGGTTATATCTGTGATGCAAACTATGACTCATATCTAGAGTCGATACATAAAATTGTTGATGAGATACAACGTAATCCTGTTCTTTTTAAACAACTATCTATTATTGATAAGAAAATGTTTCATGCAGGGCAAGTGTATATTAATACCAAAGTAGAGAATTGTTATTTTGTTTGTGGGGAAAAAGGCATACAAATGGTTACCTGAGAACTGGTCCGGCAGTTGTTTTTTTTGGTTACCTGGTTCCGGCCATACGATACACTGCAGTCTTGCCTCAGGGAAGAATTCGAAATGTCAGAGAGGTCACCAAAAAAAATGGAAATCCAATCAAAAGGCCTGAAAATCCAGTGGGACGAATCGAAGCAGGCTGGAGAAACCATAATTCCGTGAAGAACAAAGATAAACTGACACATATGGACTTGAGTGACACTATTATATCGTGGGCAGGTATAGCCCCTGCATATGGCGCAGTGAAATCAATTTGGGAGCTGAGAAAACTGTCCAAACTTCTCGAAGTAATGAGTAATGCAACTTTTTCTGCTCTCAAATTAATGACTGATGAACTGAATGCTATGAGAACTGTGGTACTTCAAAACCGCATGGCTCTTGACTTCACCCTAGCGGCGAAAGGTGGTACGTGCACTTTAATAAAAGAGGAGTGCTGTTCGTATATTCCTGACAACCAGCATGAGATAAACGACCATCTTGAGGTGATTCAGCAAGTGTCGACCATGACCAAACCAGGCCCAAACCCACTGACGGACTTTTTCCAGAATTTGTTTGGGGGGGTGGGGTAGCATCCTAATGAACATCCTAATTGCCATTTGTGTGGGATTACTTCTATTGGGAGTGTGTGTTTGCTGTGGTATTCCCTGCATGAAAAGATTAATCAAAGATTTTATAGACATGTCAGTTTCTGAAACTCTGTATCAAGGTACTGAAATTGAAGAATTGTTGAAGAATGAAACACTTTCATAAGTTTAAACTGAATGACTCTCTTAACTGCAAATCTTGAACAGAAGAGGTTAGGAGAAGAAGCAAACTGTTTATGCTTTTGAAAATAGAATAAAAAGTATTAACAGATGTGAAATGTTAGAAAAATATGTATTAATGTATGTGTTTAGTGCTTATTAGAAGCTAAAAGGGTTAACACATTTCATTCTGTTTTATGTACAGCTTAGTTTTGTGTGAAACTAAAAGATGCTTTTCTAAAATGACAATATGCTTTCTGAAAACTGCAAGATGCACCCTGACCTAGTATTTGCTAGCACAGCAAAATTCATGTTTATGCCTTTTGGATATATACTGAGAAACAGGTGATTATCTGCTAGGTCAGGAAATTAATGAATAGAACAATACTGTTTTCTATAATGTTACTGAACTTGAACAATTAGCTCTGTTCATGTTATGAGAACATGCACAGCTGCAGAAGAACTAGATACAGTCAAACAATGATTGCTCGAAGAAATGAAGTATAATCTGTACTTGCTTTGTGCTCAAATTAGCCATAGTACCTTGAATGGTAACATTGCATAGAGAGAAGTTGTATCTGACTGGTGGTCATCAAGGCCACGTTGTTTTTCTTAGGAAGTTTTTTCATAAACTTGATGTACCAGCAGAAAATCATGGACAAACAGCTGCCATGAAATAATATTGAAAGAACTTGTGATTTGTTATGTCAGCTTAGTAGGCCATACCTTGTAAGAAATGTATAAAAATGGTTTCACTTCCTGATTTTAGTTAGACAAACTGTATTAGCATGTTTTTGTCTCCTTGCTGCAAGATTAAAGTGCCTTAACCTGAACCTGCCGTGTATTGATAAAATATTAAAAGGGGATTATTTAAGCTAAAAAGAATTTCCCCATTATACTTGCCATCATGCAGACTCATACAATGGCAGGCAAGAGTGGCTGCTAAGCACATAGGCCCTTGTGTAGTGCTGTAACTAGGGTATACATAATTAGGTGTATGCAAATGAGCTCAGTTTACTGAATAGCACAATCGGCCACCGTGTCTGCAGGTACCTAATGGTGTAGGGACTACAACATGGTGATGTAGGCAGAAGAGGTATCTGACATGAAAAGGGGGTGTGTCATGCTTTGTGTAAGCACATTGGAGCTCCGTGGCTTCTGTTTGTGCTCAGCTAAGCAGGGTGGTGTTTCTGAGGCTGCTTAGCTGGTGAGAGAAATGCTGAGCATGCCTGTAAACAGGGGAGGGCCATTTTTGCTCAACAGTGGTTACACTGTAACCACAGTGTAGGAAACTGGAAACAATATAAAAGGAAATAGCAGACAAAAGGCAGCCAATGATAAATGACTAATAAGGTCTCTGCCACTCGCAGTGGGCCATTCAAACCCCTTAATAATGTAGCTGGCAGGTGGAATATATCATAGTTAGCCAATCACACAGGCTGCATCTGCATCACATCAGTATAAAGTATGCAGATACCTTTCAATCTGATTTCCCCACATACTCTGCACTATTGGAGTACACACTTGAGAATTTTAACTGACAAAATGATAGGGGCTGCAGCTGCTTTGTTACATCTCTACAAGCTACAGACTAAGGGCAGTGATGAGTATGATGCTGACAAATGGCAAAGACTAAGGAGGAGAAGAGTGTTCAGACCTAGGGTAACCTTTCAGTGGCTACATGAGCTGGAGATAGAGTGCTACAAGGTGGACAGGGACATACTACAGCAACTCAACGAGCTCTGCCACCATCACCTCAGAGCCAACAGAGGGGAAACTATCCCAGTGGAAACAAAGGTATATGTAGCCCTAAGAATACTAGCTACAGGTAGTTTCCAAAGACCTACTGGGGATGTCATTGGGGTTTCACTGGCATCTGCATCCAAGGTACTCCACCAGTTCCTGAATGTCATGCTAAGACATGCCAGAGAGCACATTTATTTCCCCAGCGCTCCTGTGGAGAGGACCGGCAATATGCATCTCTTCCACCATGCAGCGCACTAGCCAGAGATACTGGGTGCCATAGACTGCACTCATGTCCACATCAAAGCACCACCAGGTGAAGTCTATGTCAACTGCAAGGGCTATCAGTCAAACTGCCAGGTCGTGTGCAATACCCAGGGCATTATCATCAATGTGTGTGCTGGCAGCCCTGGTAGTTATCATGACTCCCACATCTGGCATGCCTCGCAGCTGTATCAAGCATTTGCTGGCGGGAACATCTCATATGGCCATCTAGTGGGGTTTCTGGCTATGCACTGGAATGTTGGATGATGAAACTCATCAAAAATGCACACACACACACACACACACACACACACACACACACACACACACACACACACACACACACACACACACACACACACACACACACTGGAAAACACCATATTGAAGCACATGCAAAAACTAGGAACATTGTAGAGCATGTGTTTGGGCTGCTGAAATCACAGTTCTGCTGCCTTGAGATATCTGGTGGAGCCCTGCAGTACTTTCCAACTACATGTGCACACAAATTGTGTGCCATGCTACACAATATGATTCTGTGGAAACAGCTGCAGCAGGAACATCACAGGGAAAGAGGACACAGCCATCCACTATTGCCAATGTTCCCACAGGCACATGGGGACTCAGGGGAACCACTACCTCAGCCTGTCCCTGTAGGCAGATGTAGGCATGTCCAGTATGCCCTGGCCTTAGCAAAGAGGCAACACATAGCACATACACTGGCACCCTAGGTATCCAGGGACTGACACCTCTCTCCTACTCACACACACACACAGTAAAAAGTATGTCACACACATCACACTATCTGTACCTTACCCTTATATAAGCTGTGTACTGCATGCATCAGACAGAGTCAGCCCTAAAGCACTGTCCTCACAACTGCTGCAGGCCTAAGGTAAGTCACTTTTCTTAACAACTAATGAATGGAGTAGTACGTTCTGGTAGCATATCTATAGTATCACTGCATGTATGCAAGGAAATGGTGTGGCCTACTGGGATAGCAGCATACAACTGACAACAGGACAAATGTCCAAAAATACTGTCTTCCCAGAATATGCAGTAGTCCCCTACGTGAAAAAACCCACTGCAGTATATGTCGGGCACTAGCAAACTGCGGTGTCATAGGACACATGCATGGATGTCAATGTTGGAGTCCCATACACACCTCCCAGCCTCTCCTAGCAAGTCAGTTGTACAAAGCCATAAAGAAATATGTGGCAAAGGACCACAAATAGGGACAATGATGAAATAGTCCTCTTACACACTTACAGAGTGATATCACAGGAGGTCTTACAGTTGCATTAACTCTCTGAAGGGTAAGAAGTCTAAAACTCAAATGTCTGTCATTACTTTCTAACCTTTGGTCTTTAGTGATATGCTAGTTTTCTCCACGACAAGTACAATACTATGCTAAATGGAACCAAAATATAAAGCAAACATTTTGACAGTCTATGCAAATGTGTAGTTGAGAGGTATGCCCCTCCCCAATGCACCTGTGTTCCCAAAGAAATGCAGCAACATTTATGTTTGTAGGGTAACAGCAGCAGACCACACATTCCCAGGGCTGCCCCAATCAACTTGCTAACATATTTCATGCCTGCAATATGCAGGGGTCAATGTGCTATTTGTATTTATAGTTAATACTGTCAGGAAGTATACAGCACTTACTGGTGGCTGTTGTGGCTTAGTCATCTAATTACAATACTGTGGTTGACAGGGCCTGTAGTTCCAAACTGGTTCTGCCAGTTATTTTGCATGTCAGCTACACTTATAGTAGGAGTTGTGCGCACTGTCCAGAAGACCATACTTATTACTTCAGGAAAGCTGCACAATGGAGGGACAGGGGGCCACACATATGGACAGTACACAGGTCTGAGTAACCTACACAGTGCCTACTACAACAGCAGGTTGTGAGAAGTTGACTGCCAGGATATAAAGGCTGCCATGTCACTATGTCAGTAATGACAAGTAAGTGGGCACCATCCATACCCATGGAATGACAGGGTGTCACAGAATGTCCACATGTATGCCTCATGTATCTGTTCTGCTTGTCATAACATTGCATTTGCGTGACAAACTATTGGCAGACCAATAAAGGTTGATGTGAAAACAGCAATGTCAGACAGTAGAGATGCAGATGTCATCCCCAAAAGTAATTGCAAGCTAATACAAAAATGCTCCACCAACTGTGTAAGTTTGGAAGAGCAATATTAAGAGCCTGCCCCATTCTGGGCCTGTGTCTGACTGTTATATATGGGTCTGTCCAGATGTCTGTCTGTAAGAATCTGACAGCTATGACCAATCTGTAGCCTGACAATAACAGTGCAACACAGACCATCTGAGGACCACAGCAGATCTATGGGGCACGATGCACAACCCGCTAAACAGGTACATCAAGATGTGTGAGGTCTGTAACCCTTTGTGTGATGTTAATACTACTAGCCCACTCACACTATAAATAAAAATACATAACAGCAGCAACTCTGGACAAAGGCCATGACTGCACTACACAAGGACAAAGAGACACATATAAGGGGAGGCCAGTGGGCTGTGGCTGACCAAGTTTGCAGATGACTGAAAGCTGGGCGCAGTCATCAGTTCCCCAAGTGATGTGGACATCTTCCAAGAGGGTCTCACCCAAACAAACGACTGGTGCCAGAAACGTGACCTCAAGCTGAATGCCAAAAAAATGCATCATCCCCTTTGGGGAGAGTGACATCCCCATATATTACATTAATAACAACGTCCTAAGTACACAATCAGTAGTGAGGGATTTGGGCACCCAGGTTGATAGCTACCTTACTTTTGACGACCGTGTTGCTTCCATTGTCCAGAAAGCTTTCTACAGGGCCCACCTCATCAGTAAGGGTATCTCATCCAGGCACAAAGAGGTCATAAGATCCCTGTATTCTTCCCTTATAAGACCAATTATTGAGCTTAACACCCAATTCGGCATGAACCTCACAAAGCACTTGCAGCAGCTGGAGAGACCACAGAGGTCCTCACCAGGAGAATCCAGTGCCTCAAACACCTACCATATACAGATAGGCTAAAGGCCCTGTCCCTCTGCTCAGTTTCATATAGACTCCTCAGAGGTGACCTCCGTCTGGCATACAAAGCTATCTCAGACCCCGCCTTGATGGGACTACTGCATACAGCAAGTCAAGCTCCACTACAGCAACCCGTATGTGTGACCTCAACCTGATCTGTGATATCAATAGGATTTGTTGGCAGGAAAGATTTGTATGCCAGGACTCCCCCTTCTGTTGAATAGACTCCTCTCCACATCAAACAGAGTACCTCATTAACCCTTTTTAAGAGCAACCTGGATAACTGGTTGGGAAACAGAAAATACACACCTGGGATTCCACCTGTGTCCCTGCTGGGCAGGGGCTCTGTTTTCTAACTTGCCTAAATATGGGCTAAACTCTTGGTTAGGCTTATAAGGGCCTCAGGGTCAATAGCCTAGTAACCTCCTATGATCCCAGGAACGGTCACTAGAACCACATCCATATATGCAGACACACAGACACACACACACACAAAACTCCTACCTATCTAATTTACAATTGAAAGATCACAGTATCAGTAGCAAGCAACACAGGAGAAGTCTGACTTTAACAGTGTGAAAATGCATATTTGTACTTAGTAAAATGTCATTGTTTGGAACAGCTTGTACTGTGCATCACAGGTTTTGGGACAAATGCATGTGTTTGGAGACAGGCAATTTAACAGCACTGTGCTTGTTCCATGTAATGACATACTTCTCTGCTAAGATTTATATACTGTCATTTATATAGACTGAATTACTGAAAGGAATGTATACCTGTTTTACATTATGGGCTGTCAATAACAATCACAAATGTAAACCAGTAGATTATCAATCAAGCATTCCTGCAAGTTCATTCTGGGATGATTCCATGGAAATAGTACATATTTATACTGTCACTTTCACTTGTCTCATGCTGTCTGAGTCTCCCTGCTGGAGATGGAATGTTTTTGCAAATGCTTTACTGCTTCAGTATTCAAATGGTATATTAAAGAAATGTAACTGGAGAGAAGTATGGCAGTGCACTTCAGAATAACATTGATGGATTATGTGTGCAAAAGTTACCCAGCAATGTAACACAGTTGCATGTGCAGTATTTGCAGTGCAGAAATACATTAACAGACTACTTACTTGAGTCAATCACTCAAATCCAGATACCTTCTTCAAAATTCAGTAAAAACATACAGACATTGTACTACCTATATAATTATTTAAGTATTGTTTTACTCACTGTCTGAAGCACACTGCTGGAAGCTCAGTTGTGCTGCTGATGACAAAGTATTAGTGCATTCATAAACACATCTTCAGGTGGTAAACTTAGAATGGGAATTAGAAGTAGTCAATACTGCTCTGTGCAGATGTTTTCACAAATAAGCAGTGTACACATACAACCATGTCTTAATCTGATGGAATACAGAACAGGTATGTGGTATGGTCATGTTTCAGGTGAGATGATTTACACATTAGTCATAAGAGTAGCAGTTCTTCAGTCCTTATCTGTATGCTGCAGGTGTATTATGGCACACACAAGGGACTAAGCACGTTATTGCTGATGGAAGCAGGTTAGAATCAAGCAGGTTTATTTGATGTCAGAGAAAGGGTGGAAGAGGTGAAGAGTTTGTGACAGAAATACACATACAGGCTAAATACAAGATTAGTTTATGTTTCATTCCTGCACATATTTATGTTGTGTTACTATTTGCTTTACCATCCTAATTATTCAGTTAAGATCTGTACAAGACAGCCTTCACAATAGGGAACAAGCATATTCATGAAGCAGCTGGATAATGTGCGTTAAGAAAGTCTGTAGTCAACAGTTAAGGCCACAGGAGTCATAAACATTCAAAACTACTATTGTATATGTCTGGATACAACCCTTGACAGTATTTCAAGACAAATCTTTTGACCTGAGTATTATCTAAGCTCACTACATAGTTTCAATAAGACAACAGACTTCAGAAAAGGAGACTCAATGTTCCTTAAATTTTTGTTACTGAAAATGAACTACTTAAGATTATGCAAATCAGTTCAGAAGAGGAACGCTGAAGCTTGCAGCACAATCACAATGTCAGCTCAAAATATAAAGAATGTAGGTAGCGTACACCAGCAACACAAGCAACACGAAATACTATAAAACCAGGAACTCCTTTATTCAGTAAGCGCTTTCACCCAGAGTGGGCTTCCTCAGACTGTACAATTAGGTAGAACAAGCACAGTCCTTATATTCACATGACAATTAAACAATTAAGAAAACAATTACTCAAACTAATGAGGTTTGACGTTCAAAACATGTAGATACTAAAAATGTCACTGCAATACATTAATTTATAGTGAGATGTATGTACATATTAAAAACTAGGTATAGAAAAAACGCAAACACATACTATAATAAACTCTGTGAGACATTTTAGAGGACTAATAATAGATCTAACCAACACTGGTATACTTGAATATATTTGAACATGATATTTACATACAGAATGATGGCGTAGCTATGGGCACTTCTTGTGCCAATAGCTACGCCAACATAGTTATGGCTGAGTGGGAGAAAGAAAGTTTATTCCCATCTGAATATTTTAAAGAACATGTACTTTTTTACAAAAGATTTGTGGACGACCTGTTTCTGATATTTGAGGGCAGTGAGCAGTCCCTGTTACTATTTGAGAAAGACATCAATAGTTTGACTGACTTCTTAAAGTTTTCTATGAATTATTCTAAAACATTTATTTCTTATTTGGATGTGAATATTATGAGGTTACCTAGTGGCATAGTTAACACCTCGGTACACAGGAAAGAATGCTTCAGGAATACCCTGTTACATAGAAATAGTATGCACCCGAAACACATCTTTGATAATGTGATTAAGGGTCAAATAATGAGGGCCTCTAGGCTTAACCCGACTGAGGATGGTTATAATCAAGAGCTGGAAGGGCTGAAAGGTAGATTGTCAGATAGGAATTATAATATGGAGCAGATTGATAGTATTACAACAGAAGTGTCTGTGATGAGGAACACCAGAGCTAGACCTTACTTTTCATGCCCTATGGAAAATGACTTAGCACACTATGATAGTAGAACAGGACGCAAGGTGAACTATATTAATATACCTATGTTTTACACCAGTGATGTCTTTCATATTAGAGACATTATAGAGAAACACTGGCATGTTCTAGGGGTAGAAGAAGCAATTAGTGATCTAGTTGGGGGAAGTCCTAGGTTTTGTTATAAAAATAAACTAAACCTTAGGAGGATGTTATGTCATAAGAGACACAATGAGAACCATGTACATTCTACTAATACTACACCCTGTCGTAGTTGCAATCAATGCACCTTTATTAACATTGACACTGAATTTAAACTACCTCTGTCTGGTAAAGTGTTTACATTTTTAACTGGTACCACATGCAGGACAACAAATGTTATATATCTACCTCAGTGCTCATCCTGCACAGCCTTCTATATTGGCAAAACTAATAGACAACTTAGAGAAAGGATCAGAGAGCACTGTTATAGCATGAGAACAGGGGATGAGAGGAATGCATTAGCGAAACACCAGAAAGTAAAAGGCCCATTACATACGTTTAGCTTTTTTGTAATACAAACTGTGAATAATAGTCCTAGGGGTGGTGATCTAGAAACTCTTACCTTAGAAATGGAAACAAAATGGATCATTAGATGTAGAGCAGATAGCCCCCCAGGCCTTAATGATAAGGTCAGCATATATGCTTTTCTTAAGAGAAGAAAACTTAAGGGTCATTTAAAGAGGTAATAATATTTTTGTCCTTTAGTTAGGCCTTACCTTCACTCTAATTGTTTTAACATTTGCTATAACATTTGTTGTAATACCTGTGTTTTATATGTTTTTGTAGGAACCATGAGCCTTGTTTTAATAGCATAATATCATTTGAGCAGCATTTTTTAAATATGTATAAAATATTTTTTGTATATATTCTTATATACATATATTATGAAAATTATTTAGATAGTGACATTATATGGGACTTTTTCACCTACCTAGTATGCCATCTGCTGGAGATACTGGGAACTTTCAAGTATACCAGTGTTGCTTAGATCTATTATTAGTCCTCTAAAATGTCTCACAGAGTTTATTATAGTATGTGTTTGCGTTTTTCTATACCTAGTTTTAATATGTACATACATCTCACTATAAATTAATGTATTGCAGTGACATTTTTAGTATCTACATGTTTTGAACGTCAAACCTCATTAGTTTGAGTAATTGTTTTCTTAATTGTTTAATTGTCATGTGAATATAAGGACTGTGCTTGTTCTACCTAATTGTACAGTCTGAGGAAGCCCACTCTGGGTGAAAGCGCTTACTGAATAAAGGAGTTCCTGGTTTTATAGTATTTCGTGTTGCTTGTGTTGCTGGTGTACGCTACCTACATTCTTTATATTTTGAGCTGACATCGTGTTTGTGCTGCAAGCTTCAGCGTTCCTCTTCTGAACTGATTTGCTTTTTATACATTTTATTGTGGAACGCTGCACCTCCGGTGAATCCTTGTGTGTTTTTGATACTTATATTTTGTTACACGCGGAGGGGATGGCTTGCACTATGGAAGGTGATGAGATCGACGAAATTGAACTTGCGTACGTTCCTGAGACTAACGTAACTGTGGAACGGATGTTGGGAAAGTTCACAGAGTGTGTAGCAGGCAAGGAGAATGTGCTGCTGTTTTTTGAACCTACAGACGAGCGTGGGTCTGAATTAGACGACGCGGGGAATCTAATTTCGTTGGCTGAGGACCTAGATTTACTGGAGTCCGACTTTCTAAAATTGAAGAGACTACAGCTGCAACGGCAGCATTTTGAGGCGTGTTTGAAAAAACAAATCATACCTCGAGGACTCCGAGTCCTCAAAATGCCCACATCAGGTAACCAACATCCAGAACTTTTATTAAAGTGGCAGAGACTTAATATGGAATTGAGTTTTAGTTATATGAAACTCCTCATTGAGTATCATAGACCTGAGGAGGAACTGTTAAGAGAAAAAGTAACAGAAATGCATAGATTAATTAATGTAAAGTATCACACTGCTAAGAAGGACATGGGATTAGACAGACTCATTGATAATGTTTTGTTGTATGAAAAGAGACTTATTAATCAGAAGAAGACAAAGATTGAAAGAGACGTTTTGGACTTTAAAAATGGCCATGTCTTCACTTGGCCTAGGACTACTGTTACTTATGAGCATGGAAATTCTAATAACCATAAAGGAAATAGATTGAATGTAACAAGCCATGCTGTTGAACCAACTATCGCTTCAAATTTTGAAGCTCCCCCTAGTAATCAGGTGGCTAATAATGTAAAGTCAAGTGAAAATGTTATTACACATAATGTGAATCTGTATCCTAAAGTAGTTGAGAAAAGAACTGCATTAGTATGTACAGAGGACATTGTTCCTACTAGTGTTAGAGGCATGGTGGACTGCATTAACACTAAGAATAATGAGTTAAATGTTGTTAAGAAAAAGGTTGTCTCCCTAACAAAAGGGCAAGGTAGTGATGTTCAGGAAATAAGGCATGATGTCCCTTTCCTATTCAGTCTCCCAGATTCAGAGGGAGATCCCGCCCATGAGCAGGGGACGACAAAAAAGAAAAGTAACAGATGTGGAACAGATAGGGCCGACCATCAAAAGATGTGGGCCAAATGACGGAATCTTTAGTCATTAACCTTTCTAGTAGAGATTTGACTTTGTATGAAGCACAAGTTTTGGACAAGGGTCTTTCTTTTATCCCGAGTAGAAACAGTGAACTGAGTGAATCAATTATAGATATGAAATTGTTTGCCAGAAATGTACAACTGAGACTGGACTTTGGTACTGCTGACAGTGATAGAGTGTCAGACAGATTTAAACCTGTTAGCACCTACATACCCCCTTTACATCCAGTTCTGGAAACTTTTACCAAACTTGTTGAGAGTGACCTACACACATATTACTCCACAAGGGATATAGGAAGACTTAAGAAATGCAACAGGAAGAAAAATCTCACGTACTTAGAAAGGAAGGCTTTATGGGACCTGAAAATGGATAAAAATATAATTATTACACCAGCTGACAAGGGAGGACCAATTGTGGTAATGAATTATGAACATTACGTTGATAATATGAATATGTTACTAAGCATGGATAGGTCTTACACTAAACTAGATATTAATGAACTAATGATGAAAATATTTAGAGTGTATGACACAATAGATGATTTGCTCAGAAGCAAGTTAATAAAAAAAGATTTTTATAAATTTCTTAAAGTAAACAATCCCCTAATTCCTACACTTAAAGGATTACCAAAAGTTCATAAGGGTCTTGACAACCCCCCTATGAGACCGATAGTCTCTGGAAGTGGCTGGTTAACTGAACCATTCTCATTATTTGTTGAATATCATCTGAGAAAGGTGGTGAATGAGAATCCTTTTGTCTTAAAAGACAGTAAGCATTTTTTATTAAGTCTGTATGAGTTTATATCCACATTAGATGAGAGAATGGAATACTTTATGGTAACACTTGACGTGAAAAGTCTTTTTACGGTGATTCCGAACATTATAGGAATAGAAAGTGTACAGAAATATTTAAAGAAATATACAGAGATGGACACTCAATTTATAGAGCTACTAACTCTGTTTTTAGAAATAATCTTAGAGAACAACATGTTTATATTTGAACATGAAATTTACACACAGAATGATGGCGTAGCTATGGGCACTTCTTGTGCCAATAGCTACGCCAACATAGTTATGGCTGAGTGGGAGAAAGAAAGTTTATTCCCATCTGAATATTTTAAAGAACATGTACTTTTTTACAAAAGATTTGTGGACGACCTGTTTCTGATATTTGAGGGCAGTGAGCAGTCCCTGTTACTATTTGAGAAAGACATCAATAGTTTGACTGACTTCTTAAAGTTTTCTATGAATTATTCTAAAACATTTATTTCTTATTTGGATGTGAATATTATGAGGTTACCTAGTGGCATAGTTAACACCTCGGTACACAGGAAAGAATGCTTCAGGAATACCCTGTTACATAGAAATAGTATGCACCAAACACATCTTTGATAATGTGATTAAGGGTCAAATAATGAGGGCCTCTAGGCTTAACCCGACTGAGGATGGTTATAATCAAGAGCTGGAAGGGCTGAAAGGTAGATTGTCAGATAGGAATTATAATATGGAGCAGATTGATAGTATTACAACAGAAGTGTCTGTGATGAGGAACACCAGAGCTAGACCTTACTTTTCATGCCCTATGGAAAATGACTTAGCACACTATGATAGTAGAACAGGACACAAGGTGAACTATATTAATATACCTATGTTTTACACCAGTGATGTCTTTCATATTAGAGACATTATAGAGAAACACTGGCATGTTCTAGGGGTAGAAGAAGCAATTAGTGATCTAGTTGGGGGAAGTCCTAGGTTTTGTTATAAAAATAAACTAAACCTTAGGAGGATGTTATGTCATAAGAGACACAATGAGAACCATGTACATTCTACTAATACTACACCCTGTCGTAGTTGCAATCAATGCACCTTTATTAACATTGACACTGAATTTAAACTACCTCTGTCTGGTAAAGTGTTTACATTTTTAACTGGTACCACATGCAGGACAACAAATGTTATATATCTAGCTCAGTGCTCATCCTGCACAGCCTTCTATATTGGCAAAACTAATAGACAACTTAGAGAAAGGATCAGAGAGCACTGTTATAGCATGAGAACAGGGGATGAGAGGAATGCATTAGCGAAACACCAGAAAGTAAAAGGCCCATTACATACGTTTAGCTTTTTTGTAATACAAACTGTGAATAATAGTCCTAGGGGTGGTGATCTAGAAACTCTTACCTTAGAAATGGAAACAAAATGGATCATTAGATGTAGAGCAGATAGCCCCCCAGGCCTTAATGATAAGGTCAGCATATATGCTTTTCTTAAGAGAAGAAAACTTAAGGGTCATTTAAAGAGGTAATAATATTTTTGTCCTTTAGTTAGGCCTTACCTTCACTCTAATTGTTTTAACATTTGCTATAACATTTGTTGTAATACCTGTGTTTTATATGTTTTTGTAGGAACCATGAGCCTTGTTTTAATAGCATAATATCATTTGAGCAGCATTTTTTAAATATGTATAAAATATTTTTTGTATATATTCTTATATACATATATTATGAAAATTATTTAGATAGTGACATTATATGGGACTTTTTCACCTACCTAGTATGCCATCTGCTGGAGATACTGGGAACTTTCAAGTATACCAGTGTTGCTTAGATCTATTATTAGTCCTCTAAAATGTCTCACAGAGTTTATTATAGTATGTGTTTGCGTTTTTTCTATACCTAGTTTTTAATATGTACATACATCTCACTATAAATTAATGTATTGCAGTGACATTTTTAGTATCTACATGTTTTGAACGTCAAACCTCATTAGTTTGAGTAATTGTTTTCTTAATTGTTTAATTGTCATGTGAATATAAGGACTGTGCTTGTTCTACCTAATTGTACAGTCTGAGGAAGCCCACTCTGGGTGAAAGCGCTTACTGAATAAAGGAGTTCCTGGTTTTATAGTATTTCGTGTTGCTTGTGTTGCTGGTGTACGCTACCTACATTCTTTATATTTTGAGCTGACATTGTGTTTGTGCTGCAAGCTTCAGCGTTCCTCTTCTGAACTGATTTGCATTTTACACAATTTTATTGTGGAACGCTGCACCTCCGGTGAATCCTTGTGTTGTTTTTGATACTTATAATTTGTTACACGCGGAGGGGATGGCTTGCACTATGGAAGGTGATGAGATCGACGAAATTGAGCTTGCGTACGTTCCTGAGACTAACGTAACTGTGGAACGGATGTTGGGAAAGTTCACAGAGTGTGTAGCAGGCAAGGAGAATGTGCTGCTGTTTTTTGAACCTACAGACGAGCGTGGGTCTGAACTAGACGACGCGGGGAATCTAATTTCGCTGGCTGAGGACCTAGATCTACTGGAGTCCGACTTTCTAAAACTGAAGAGACTACAGCTGCAACGGCAGCATTTTGAGGCGTGTTTGAAAAAACAAATCATACCTCGAGGACTCCGAGTCCTCAAAATGCCCACATCAGGTAACCAACATCCAGAACTTTTATTAAAGTGGCAGAGACTTAATATGGAATTGAGTTTTAGTTATATGAAACTCCTCATTGAGTATCATAGACCTGAGGAGGAACTGTTAAGAGAAAAAGTAACAGAAATGCATAGATTAATTAATGTAAAGTATCACACTGCTAAGAAGGACATGGGATTAGACAGACTCATTGATAATGTTTTGTTGTATGAAAAGAGACTTATTAATCAGAAGAAGACAAAGATTGAAAGAGACGTTTTGGACTTTAAAAATGGCCATGTCTTCACTTGGCCTAGGACTACTGTTACTTATGAGCATGGAAATTCTAATAACCATAAAGGAAATAGATTGAATGTAACAAGCCATGCTGTTGAACCAACTATCGCTTCAAATTTTGAAGCTCCCCCTAGTAATCAGGTGGCTAATAATGTAAAGTCAAGTGAAAATGTTATTACACATAATGTGAATCTGTATCCTAAAGTAGTTGAGAAAAGAACTGCATTAGTATGTACAGAGGACATTGTTCCTACTAGTGTTAGAGGCATGGTGGACTGCATTAACACTAAGAATAATGAGTTAAATGTTGTTAAGAAAAAGGTTGTCTCCCTAACAAAAGGGCAAGGTAGTGATGTTCAGGAAATAAGGCATGATGTCCCTTTCCCTATTCAGTCTCCCAGATTCAGAGGGAGATCCCGCTCCATGAGCAGGGGACGACAAAAAAGAAAAGTAACAGATGTGGAACAGATAGGGCCGACCATCAAAAAGATGTGGGCCAAATGACGGAATCTTTAGTCATTAACCTTTCTAGTAGAGATTTGACTTTGTATGAAGCACAAGTTTTGGACAAGGGTCTTTCTTTTATCCCGAGTAGAAACAGTGAACTGAGTGAATCAATTATAGATATGAAATTGTTTGCCAGAAATGTACAACTGAGACTGGACTTTGGTACTGCTGACAGTGATAGAGTGTCAGACAGATTTAAACCTGTTAGCACCTACATACCCCCTTTACATCCAGTTCTGGAAACTTTTACCAAACTTGTTGAGAGTGACCTACACACATATTACTCCACAAGGGATATAGGAAGACTTAAGAAATGCAACAGGAAGAAAAATCTCACGTACTTAGAAAGGAAGGCTTTATGGGACCTGAAAATGGATAAAAATATAATTATTACACCAGCTGACAAGGGAGGACCAATTGTGGTAATGAATTATGAACATTACGTTGATAATATGAATATGTTACTAAGCATGGATAGGTCTTACACTAAACTAGATATTAATGAACTAATGATGAAAATATTTAGAGTGTATGACACAATAGATGATTTGCTCAGAAGCAAGTTAATAAAAAAAGATTTTTATAAATTTCTTAAAGTAAACAATCCCCTAATTCCTACACTTAAAGGATTACCAAAAGTTCATAAGGGTCTTGACAACCCCCCTATGAGACCGATAGTCTCTGGAAGTGGCTGGTTAACTGAACCATTCTCATTATTTGTTGAATATCATCTGAGAAAGGTGGTGAATGAGAATCCTTTTGTCTTAAAAGACAGTAAGCATTTTTTATTAAGTCTGTATGAGTTTATATCCACATTAGATGAGAGAATGGAATACTTTATGGTAACACTTGACGTGAAAAGTCTTTTTACGGTGATTCCGAACATTATAGGAATAGAAAGTGTACAGAAATATTTAAAGAAATATACAGAGATGGACACTCAATTTATAGAGCTACTAACTCTGTTTTTAGAAATAATCTTAGAGAACAACATGTTTATATTTGAACATGAAATTTACACACAGAATGATGGCGTAGCTATGGGCACTTCTTGTGCCAATAGCTACGCCAACATAGTTATGGCTGAGTGGGAGAAAGAAAGTTTATTCCCATCTGAATATTTTAAAGAACATGTACTTTTTTACAAAAGATTTGTGGACGACCTGTTTCTGATATTTGAGGGCAGTGAGCAGTCCCTGTTACTATTTGAGAAAGACATCAATAGTTTGACTGACTTCTTAAAGTTTTCTATGAATTATTCTAAAACATTTATTTCTTATTTGGATGTGAATATTATGAGGTTACCTAGTGGCATAGTTAACACCTCGGTACACAGGAAAGAATGCTTCAGGAATACCCTGTTACATAGAAATAGTATGCACCCGAAACACATCTTTGATAATGTGATTAAGGGTCAAATAATGAGGGCCTCTAGGCTTAACCCGACTGAGGATGGTTATAATCAAGAGCTGGAAGGGCTGAAAGGTAGATTGTCAGATAGGAATTATAATATGGAGCAGATTGATAGTATTACAACAGAAGTGTCTGTGATGAGGAACACCAGAGCTAGACCTTACTTTTCATGCCCTATGGAAAATGACTTAGCACACTATGATAGTAGAACAGGACACAAGGTGAACTATATTAATATACCTATGTTTTACACCAGTGATGTCTTTCATATTAGAGACATTATAGAGAAACACTGGCATGTTCTAGGGGTAGAAGAAGCAATTAGTGATCTAGTTGGGGGAAGTCCTAGGTTTTGTTATAAAAATAAACTAAACCTTAGGAGGATGTTATGTCATAAGAGACACAATGAGAACCATGTACATTCTACTAATACTACACCCTGTCGTAGTTGCAATCAATGCACCTTTATTAACATTGACACTGAATTTAAACTACCTCTGTCTGGTAAAGTGTTTACATTTTTAACTGGTACCACATGCAGGACAACAAATGTTATATATCTAGCTCAGTGCTCATCCTGCACAGCCTTCTATATTGGCAAAACTAATAGACAACTTAGAGAAAGGATCAGAGAGCACTGTTATAGCATGAGAACAGGGGATGAGAGGAATGCATTAGCGAAACACCAGAAAGTAAAAGGCCCATTACATACGTTTAGCTTTTTTGTAATACAAACTGTGAATAATAGTCCTAGGGGTGGTGATCTAGAAACTCTTACCTTAGAAATGGAAACAAAATGGATCATTAGATGTAGAGCAGATAGCCCCCCAGGCCTTAATGATAAGGTCAGCATATATCCTTTTCTTAAGAGAAGAAAACTTAAGGGTCATTTAAAGAGGTAATAATATTTTTGTCCTTTAGTTAGGCCTTACCTTCACTCTAATTGTTTTAACATTTGCTATAACATTTGTTGTAATACCTGTGTTTTATATGTTTTTGTAGGAACCATGAGCCTTGTTTTAATAGCATAATATCATTTGAGCAGCATTTTTTAAATATGTATAAAATATTTTTTGTATATATTCTTATATACATATATTATGAAAATTATTTAGATAGTGACATTATATGGGACTTTTTCACCTACCTAGTATGCCATCTGCTGGAGATACTGGGAACTTTCAAGTATACCAGTGTTGCTTAGATCTATTATTAGTCCTCTAAAATGTCTCACAGAGTTTATTATAGTATGTGTTTGCGTTTTCTATACCTAGTTTTTAATATGTACATACATCTCACTATAAATTAATGTATTGCAGTGACATTTTTAGTATCTACATGTTTTGAACGTCAAACCTCATTAGTTTGAGTAATTGTTTTCTTAATTGTTTAATTGTCATGTGAATATAAGGACTTTGCTTGTTCTACCTAATTGTACAGTCTGAGGAAGCCCACTCTGGGTGAAAGCGCTTACTGAATAAAGGAGTTCCTGGTTTTATAGTATTTCGTGTTGCTTGTGTTGCTGGTGTACGCTACCTACATTCTTTATATTTTGAGCTGACATTGTGTTTGTGCTGCAAGCTTCAGCGTTCCTCTTCTGAACTGATTTGCATTTTACACAATTTTATTGTGGAACGCTGCACCTCCGGTGAATCCTTGTGTTGTTTTTGATACTTAAGATTATATTTGCCTTTCACTTGCTGCATAGGCACATCCTTGTACAATCAGTTAAAGCCAAAAAAAGAGTAAATATTACCATCATTCTCTGATAAGTTATATAGGCAAAAATCGTGTTCCCGCCCTCAAATATAAAGCATGCATTTACACTAAGCAAATCTTTCCAGTACGGGGACCTCAGTCATTCTAAATCCATTTTTATTTATCCCAAAGTGCAAAACAATTCTAAGTTTCAAAAGGAACAACATGAAATAGGGCTTCTGGATATTGGCAAAGGCTCTTGCCACCCCCATAGTGCCTTTTTAGGCAAGGCTCAAATTCTAAACCTACCACCCTAGAACACAAAAAAGGAAAAAAACTAAGGGTAATGCTGCTCAATGCCAGAAGTCTCAACCTCAAGATGCACGCACTCAAAGCCCTTCTCAGTATGGAGAACATCGATGTCTGTGCTGTGACTGAAACCTGGTTCAAGGCTCCTCAGAGCACCCGGCATTATCAGGTTTTACCTCATATCATGCGTTCCTGCCCCAAAATCCGGACAACACCAAGAAAGGAGGGGGGTGTCCATATTCATCAAGGACACCCTCACCTCAAGGTTGGTGGCAATGCACGATGCATCGGAGACCATCCAGGTGCAATTAACCATAGGCAAGACTGCTCTGCAATTTGTAGCATGTTACAGGCCACCCTCTCAAACTCAGGAACCTCACACAGCTTTCCTGAAAACACTGGAGGGGATAAATGTATCTCCAAACACCATCATACTAGGTGATTTCAACTATCTGAATATAGACTGGGATCACTACTCAAGCCCCAACACTCTAGCCCAAAGGTTCCTAGAGTTCATAAACTCAAATGCCATGGAACAACTAGTCACCATCCCCACAAGAGGAGAAAACATACTAGATCTTATCATCATGAACATGGGGTCACATTGTTCAACACCGGAAGTATACCCCTCATTGGTGAGATCAGATGATAAACTAATCTCAATGGAAGTCCACATCCCGCCCCCACCCCAGATAAAAAAGACCACAATGAAGAACTTCTCAAAAGCCGACTTCACACTTCTAAAGACTAGTGTGGTCTCTTTCAAGGCCCCCGAGCCTGCAGAAACCATTACTCAAGCCGCTGAATCACTTACAAATGCCTTCTACCAGCACCTGCAGGACTGCATGGCTCAGGCAATCCCAAACAAAACGAAGACTCTTTGTACCAAAGGCAAGCATCCAGTCTTGTGGACCCCAGCCATAAACAAGCTCTACAACAAAAGGAGGAAGCTACTACAAGATAGAGCAAAATCCTTAAAAGGGAAGACACCCTTAATCATTATAAGTAAAAAACTAAGATCTCTCATAAAATCATCCAAGGAAAATTTTGAGAGAAAAGTCGCTAAGGACTCAAAAGGCAATCATAAGGCCTTTTTTAGCTATGTTAGAAACCTGGGAGGAAACTCCCAGATATGCTCAGAATTAGTTCAAAATGATGTAAAAATCACTGAACCTACAGACATTGCCAACATACTGGCTGACAGGTTCAGTGCAAGTTTCCTCCCCCCCAAAAGGAGAGATATCTATACCAGAGGATTGTAGCCCCCCAAACATCTCAAACGCTCAGGTGAGAACTGCTCTCTCCAAGGCGAAAAACACAGCATCCATGGGACCAGATGGTGTCCCCGATTGTGTGCTTCATGAACTCAATGAGGAATTAAACCCGCAGTTAGGGCAGCTGTTTAATCTTAGTCTCACCTCAGGATACGTACCCAAGGAGTGGCGTACGGCAACTGTGGTCCCACTTCACAAAGGCGGTGCCTCCACCGACCCTGGAAATTACCGTCCCATCAGCTTGACAAGCCTGGTCTGCAAAGCTATGGAGAGGATCATAATGGAACTCATAAATAAAGACAAAGGGGACTTGCAGACATTGGATCCAACCCAGTTTGGCTTTGTCAAAGGCAGATCGTGCCTTTTAAACTTGGTTGACTTTTTCGAAACAGTCACCAAGGCCATTGATGAGGGCAAGGCAGTCCACACAGCCTACCTTGACCTGGCAAAGGCTTTTGACACAATACCCCACTCAGGTATCATTGAAAAACTCACCAGCTTAAATGTAAACCCATACGTCACAAGATGGGTTGCAAACTGGCTAAGTGACAGAACCCACAGGGTCAGAGTTGCTGGCGCCATGTCAGACTCAAAGCCTGTCACAAGTGGTGCCCCACAGGGCTCAGTCCTGGGCCCACTCTTGTTCGGCATCTACTTTTCAGAAGTACAAGCAAACACAGGAGGATTATGGCTGACAATGTTTGTAGATGACTGCAAACTGGGCGCCATAGTCGAAAACACATGTGACACAGATATCCTTCATAAGGGTCTTATAGAAATGGATAACTGGTGCCAGAGCCATGGCCTAAAGTTAAATGCCAAAAAATGCATAGTCATACCCTTCGGGAAAAACAAAGTTACCCCTAGCTACCATATAGGTGGCAATCCACTAAGCACAGAAGAGGTTATCAGGGATCTGGGGACCCAGGTTGACAGTAACCTTTCGTTTGACACTCACGTTGCCAAAGTAGTTAGGAAGACCTTCTACATTGCCCACCTGATCATGAAGGGTTTCACATCTAGATCAAGGGAGGTCATCGTTCCCCTGTACTCATCACTCATCAGACCAATGATTGAGTACAATGCCCCATTCGAATGTATCTGACCCGACACCTGCAGCAATTGGAAAGGCCAAAAGTTCCTCACCAAAAGGATAAAGGGTCTCAAAATATGTCTTATGCTGCCCGACTGAAGGAACTCCAGCTCCATTCAGTCGCCACCGTCTGCTCAGAGGTGACCTGTGCACACCTTTAGCATTTTAGAACTGAAGGAAAACTGGAAAAATTTCTTCACAGACATGATGCATGTAATATAGAAAGCCATTTTCTGAGTAGAATGATATCTGCTGTAGGTGTATAATATGGATATTAATTTTCTTAAACATGCATGAATGCATAAATAGTATGCACACTCTTCAATGAAATACCATACATATTGGGCAAATTAACAAGGGTATCACTTTTGCATGTCACGTGGCCTTTGTCATAAAGGCCTAGTTCAAAACCCATTTAAGAAATTAATCAATAATAAAAATAATATGGCAGAATAAAGAATATAGATGATGTCCAAGCCATCGACGAGTGCATCAACACATTAGCTTTGGTTAGTGGTATAAGGAGTTCAGCCACAATGGAGTAGTGTGTGCAAACAATTTGTCAGTAAACTACATGATGCTTCTGTATACCAGAAAAATACTTGATTATATACCTGAGCACAGCCTAACACAGTGCCAAATGCATTGGGCCAAAACTTCAAGTAGTAGTGCAACTTTAATTATTTCATCTTATGCATGTGCCAGCAGCAGAAGGCATGGTGGCTAAGGAATCTTCTGAGGAACTGACTGAAGTTGGTCCTCATGAAAGGCATAGGTGCATGTAATATTTTATGTCATTAGGAAATAGGTGCTACATGGTCTACAACTATGGATCACGGCAAGGCAAACAGAATAAAATTTCTGTTGAATTCTTTAACAATCCTAGGCTATGCATTGGTGTGCACTAACTGGACACACTGTACCTCAGACATTACCATACCCATCTAATCTAGAGGGCTGAGAAATGCAAAGTTGGCATCATTTGCACACAGAGGCACAAACACAGAATGCATGGGAGATCGCAGATACACCCCAGGGGTTACCTCAGTGTCACTGCTCGACAGAGGCACAGCAAAATAATGGGCATAGTTTCTCCAAACTAAAGGGGTGGCGTAAGCCACAAAACTATGGGCTAGGCTTATAACTGCCCTCGGGCAGATAGCCTAGTATGAACCTATGAACTAGCATAGGTGGTGTGTGGTAACCATGCATGAGACTATGAGATTGTTCAATACAGGGATCACTTTCCACACGTGTAAAGTCATACTAATGAATATAATTGATGGTTGGCATATGCACACATGTACTTGGTTTCTATGACCTACAGCAATTATGGTGTAAAATCAGGAACTGATTGTAGTAAACAAGAAAGTCAGTATTTTTCCCATGTTCTTTCAGTACAATCTTTGGTTTCCATGTTTTATGAGTGTGTTTATTATCTGGCTATGAATAAACTGGACATTGTGAAGTCTATGAGTCTGTGCATTAAATGTTAATATATTAACATTGAACACATTTTACTTAACCTTGTTTTTTTGCAGGCAAATGAGTGTGAAAAGCACAGTGTTAGGCTACAACAGTCTATCTAGTACTTAGTCCAAATACGTATGGCAAAAAGCTACTTCTTTAGTGCAAGTTTAAACTCTCCCAGCCTTCATTTGTTTAATGTGTGACTCTGACAAAGTTACTTAACCAGACAGTGCTCCTAGGTCATCCTGGAAGAGAAACACTTAGATGCAGTGAGCTGTCCAAAGCTGTTAGCAAATATGTTGTGCATTTGTCTATTGATTTTCCGAACACTTCACATAGATGCTAATTCATACTTCACTATGCTGTTGCCAGCACGTCTTTTAATTTAATGTATGCATTTTCATTTAATGTGATTTTTCAAGGGAAGAAGTGTTTATTTGTTCTTATGCAAACTCTGTTTTCAGTGTACAACTGTTTAGCAAATGGCCATCAGTGTTTTTGCGGTAAAAATTGAAATAAGAGTTTTAAATAAAATCCAACTGTCTATGATCATTCGTTCAACTAATTCATTGTAGAAGTAAAAATAAAATGAAATAATACATGTGCTGACAGGTTTCAACAGTGTTTTGTAGTAATTAAGGAATGAAAGTCTAGTAACAGGATATTGATAAAGCTGTGGGGAAAGCAGCTAGGGCCTAGGGCCCCATTTGACCATGATCCAGGTCTGACTATGAGCACAAATTTCCTGGATATGATCTGAACAAACATGGGAGAATGCTGCAACCCTTCCATATTGGAAAGGTTGGACCATAAAACTGTCTCGTATGTATTAAAAATAATGCTTGGATGTCCAGCCCTGGAACAGTTAGGAATTATCCTAAAGCTGACTTTTGACTATTAAATGAGTCCCTGGCAAAATTCCAAGTGCCCAACAAACCACTGCCTATGTGGAATTGTTATCAAAAACTGTATAATCATGCTAATACAAGTCTGCATACATATGTCTGTACCTACCAGAAATAAGAATGGGAGAAAACAAGTTATCATGTTGGAATCCCAACATCGATAGGTAGTATAATAAAAGGAAGATAATCATGCCAAAATTAGGAAGTGCAGTGTCAAGCAATTCAATCTCTCCCTCATCATTCTACACAAGCAACTCAGAGAACTAATAAAGTCTATTAAAGCCAAATTTGGGGATAAAAGAGCCTTCTAGCCTGAGGACAATCTCAAGGCTTCCTCCAGTTAAATCTACAACCTCAAAGGCAGTGCATAGATATGCAATGAACTAATTCTGAATAAGAAATCTACACTGAGAATGAAGATATTGCAAATCCACTGGTCAACAAATTCAGCTCCAGGTTTTAGCCCTCTCTTCCTGACACCCCTCAGGGAACACCAATAGGCATATCCCTTACTACTGGGAAAGCATGTAGGCAGTAATATTATCTTTAACCATGACAGTGTCTATGGTAGCAAGGAAATCATTCTATATTGCACAACGATACCAAAGGATATGGCATCAGTAACGACCCACCCCCCACTTTAACATTCTCACTCTGAGATCACACTAGAGTGAGGAAAAGAGAATATTCCCTTATCCACACCATAGTACGGTCTCCAAAACAGTCATCCCTCATGACTCCCTCTAGCTGCAGGCATACTTCAGCGAAAGTGTTTTATGGCAAAACGCACTTTTGTGGAAGTACGCCCGGCTGATAGTGATTCTGTGTTGTATATATTCACAGTGACATCAGAGTTTAAAATCACAGGAAATATTTGAAATAACATTGAAGGAAAGGCTCAGACAAGTAAAGGATAAGGCAATTAGAGATGAACACAAGGTTAATCCACAAATTCTCAATAGAATACTACAACAATGTAACTGGCACCTGCTACAGACTCTAGCACTAGACCAGGCAGTCAACTTTTTCAATAGTACTTTTATAAATGTTATAAATACAATAGCTCCCATTAAGAAATGTCGAACAAATTTAACTATGCACCTTGGCTAAATAGGACCACAAAAGCCCTATTAAAAACCAGGGACAATACCTGGAAGAATTGGAAAAAACAGTAATGGCCAAACTAGACAAATATATCAACAACTTCAAAATCAGGCCAAAAAACAAATAAAAATGGATAAACAACACTACTTCCTTAATGTCCAAAACAAACATTCCAACAACCCACAAAAATTCTGGCAAGCTACCAATTCCCTTCTAAAACCCGGCAAAACTACCAACCCAGCCCCAAACAGCAAGACTAACAATCATAGCATAGCTTCTCAATTTCATCGCCACTTCACAGAATCTATTCTCACATTATCTACCCAACTATCTAACAATAATCCTACACTCACGACAACTACATATAACAAAGATTTATCCTCCTTTACACTCTCACCTGTACCAACCTCCACAGTAAAAAAAACTGCTATTAAAATTAAATCCTACCACCCACGCAGCAGATGGTTTACTCACTAATTTCCTAAACTTAGCTGCAGAGTCCCTGGCTTACCCAGTCTCAGTTCTTATTAACCGCTCCATACAAGAAGCTCAAATCCCCAAATTGTGGAATGTGTCATACATTATTCCTCTACAGAAAGGTGGCAACTCCTATGAGCTATCAAACTACCGCCCCATTGCTATCCTATCCCACCTTTCCAAGCTCCTAGAGAAATATATTCACACACAAGTGATGCACTTCTTAATCTCACACAATCTTTTCTCCTCTACACAGCATGGCTTCTGTCCAAATCATAGTACAACTACTGCTCTTCTGTCCTTCACCAATCAGATTAACCAACTTAGAAACAACAATCAGTTCATATAAGCCATATTCCTAGATCTATCTAAGGCATTTGACATGGCCTCTCACAACCTACTTCTAGACACTCAAACTACAATGTCCTTTGCCCCCTCCACTACTTCTTGCTTCAAAAACTATCTCTCTGATAGACAACTGGCAGTCAAATGGCAGGGTGTACTATCACCTTTATTACCAACTACTACTGGCGTTCCACAAGGATCAATACTAGGTCCCCTACTATTCACAATTTTCACCAATAAACTACATATCTCCACCCTGCAAGCATCACTCATACAGTACGCAGATGACTCCACCTAAATCTGCTCAGCCCCATCCATAGCCACCCTTCAAAACCTTAACCAAGAATCCTTCTGTTCCATCGAGAAATGGATTACTGATATTCAACTTATTTTAAACCCCAACAAGACAAAATTACTTCTCTTTACCCCAATAAATCCAGGACCATACCTACCTCCTTCACTATCACCTCCAAAATGGCACAAAATCTCTCCCTCACCCCATACTAAGCTCCTCGGTGTAATAATAGATAAGGATCTTCACTTTGATGTCCATCTCTCTCAAACCATTAAAAAGGTACATAAAAAGCTAGAAACTCTATACAAACACAAACAGTTGCTATCAGATCAAGCACGAATCACCCTAGCCCAAACACACCTACTGTCTACCCTATTGTATGCTTCCCCAATACTAACCCACATCAGGAAAACAGACATGGACAAACTAGACTCATGTTACAACAAAATAGCAAAATTTGCAAATAACTCCACATTTAGAAGTCATCACTGCCCTAAAAGAGCTACAGTGGTTAGAACTCCCACAATTAATTAATTATCACCAACTAGTCCTCACCTACAACATAGTAAAAAATCTCCACAAAGCCCCAGCCTTAAATCAACTACTAAACCAATACATAGCAAACCGTCCCCTGCAGTCATCCAACAAAACCCTACTCTGTGTATCTAAACCTAACAATACTGCAGGAAAAGCTCTTTTCCCTTATTCCATCACCAAGAAAAGGAACAGCCTCCCCCAGAATATCACCACAGCTCCATCTATATCGCTATACAAAAAATTACTCAAGTCGCACCTCGTACAGTCCTGGCTATATCCTTGCATCACTTAGATGACTCGCCCCTCCCACACTCTTACTACCCAATATTCTCACTCTTTACTATACTTACAATACTGTAATAAAAATACTCCCATGAGGAGCTTCTACACAAACCATTATGTTTTGTATTTGTATATTATCTCTTGTGAGATACCTCTTTCACTGCATAAGCAAATAGGGAGTATTTCTCTCCCAAATACTCCTATCCAATTTCAACTATGTGTAAACTATAAAAGTACCAAAACTATGACTGCATAAGCTTGCATAGAACAAACAATTGTATATATACATTTTTTATTGCATTGTATTATATATCCTTTGTTTATATATATCGTGATTGTTTATATATATCTACCACTGTATTTGTTTTATGTGGAGGTTTTCTCCTGGGCCTCTGCTGTAAATGGTCTTTGCTCCAGTCGGACATTCCCTGTTAACAAATGTAAAATAAAAATAAAATAAATAAATATGGCCATCTAGTGGGGGATTCTGGCTATGCACACACTCACAAACACACACACACACACACACACACACACACACACACACACACACACACACACACACACACTGAAAAACACCATAATGAGGCACATGCACACACTAGGAACATTGTAGAGCATTTGTTTGGGCTGCTCAAGTCATGGTTCTGCTGCTTTAAGATATTTGGTGGAGCCCTGCAGTGCTTTCCATTGTGTGCTATGCTACACAATATGATCCTGCAGAAACAGCTGTGGCAGGAACATTACAGGGAAGGGGGACACAGACCCCCAACATTGCCATGGTCCTCACAGGAACAGGGGGACTCAGAGGAATTACCTCCTCAGCCTGTCTCTGTAGGCAGATGTTGGCATGCCCAATATGCCCTGCCCTTGGCAAAGAGGCAACACATAGCACATACACTGGCACCCTAGGGACCCAGGGACTGAAACCTATCTCCAACTCACACACACAGTGAAAAGGATGACACACACATCACACTATCTGTACCTTACCATGTATAAGCTGTGTACTGCATTTATCAGAGTCAGCCCTGAAGCACTGTCCTCACAACTGCTGCAGGCCTAAGGTAAGTCACTTTTTTTAACAACTAATGAATGGAATAGTATGTTGTGGTAACATATCTATGGTATCACTGCATGTATGCAAGGGAATGGTGTGGCCTACGGGGATAGCAGCATACTGACAGCTATTTGGGAGAACAGGACAAATGTCCAAAAATACTGGCTTCTCCAGAATATGCAGTAGTCCCCTAGGTGACAAAAACCACTGCAGTATATGTGGAGGACTAAAACTGTGAGGTCATAGGTCACATGCATGGATGTCAATGTTAGAGTCCCATACACATCTCTCAGCCTATCGCAGCTAGTCAGTTATACAAAGCCATAAAGAAATATGTGGCAAAGGACCACAGATAGGGACAATGATGAAATATTCCTCTTACACACTTACAGCAGGCCTTACAGTTGCATTAACTCTCTGAATGGTAAGAAGTCTGAAACTCAAATGCCTGTCATTAATTTCTAACCTTTGGTCTTTAGTGATATGCTAGCATTCTCCAAGACAAGTACAATACTATGCTAAATGGAACCAAAATATAAAGCAAACATTTGAACAGTCTATGCAAATGTGTAGTTCAGAGGTATGCCCCCCTTCCCCCAATGCACCTGTGTTCCCATAGAAATGTAGCAACATTTATGTTTGTAGGGTAATAACAGCAGACGACACATTCCCAGGGCTGCCCCAATCAACTTGCGAATTTGTTCCATGCCTGCAATATGCAGGATCAATGTGCTATGTCTGTTTATTGTTAATACTGTCAGGAAGTATACATCACTTACTGGTGGCTGTTGTGGCTCAGTCATCTACGTACAATACTGTGGTTGACAGGGCCTGTAGTTTCAGACTGGTTGTGCCAGTTATTTTGCATGTCAGCTGCACTTATAGTTGGATTTGTACACACTGTCCAGAAGGCAATACTTATTACTGCAGGAAAGCTGCACAATGGAGGGACAGGGGGTCACACATATGAACAATACAGAGGTCTGAGTAACCTACACAGTGCATACTACAACAGCAGGTTGTGAGAAGTTGGCTGCCATGTCACTATGTCAGTATTGACATCAAGTAAGTGGGCACCATCCATACCCATGGAATGACAGGGTGTCACAGAATGCCCACATGTATGCCTCATATATCTGTTCTGCTTGTTATTACATTGCATTTGCGTGACAAACTATTGGCAGACCAATAAAGGCTGATGTGAAAACAGCAATGTCAGCCAGTAGAAATACAGATGTCATCCCCAAAAGTAATTGCAAGCTAATACAAAACCGCTCCACCAACTGTGTAAGTTTGGAAGAGCAATATTAAGAGCCTGCCCTTGTCTGGGCCCATGTCTGACTGTTATGTATGGATCTGTCCACATGTCTATCTGTAAGAATCTGACTTC
>NC_056749.1:312880481-312888060 GCF_019279795.1 Protopterus annectens | reverse complement strand
TGTAGTGAGTGTGTATGGCTACTGAGACCTACGATTATATTTCATATGTATTAATATATATTTATATATATGTATGTGTAGATATATATACCTTCACATATGTACATTACGTTACATTATTATGTACAAGCTAACAGGTAGCAGGGCTGTTTCTGTTCACACTGAACTAGTATGGGAATCCAGTAATTTGGCCATTACAACTCTACCTGACATGCTTTGGATAGTACATCTCCTATATTGCCTTTATACTGATTCCTACTATTACATGTTATATTTATTTTAGCACTGTGTTCTTGTAAAGCAGGCATGGCTTAGTGGTAGGTCATACGGACTAATGTTACCAAGGTCCTGGGTTCGAGACTGACAGTGGGAATTTATTTTTCTTAGCAAACTTTCGAACTGAGTACAGGACCTGTCAATCAAAGTGCCATAAAGGCACTTTTAAGCACTAAACCAGGTCTGCGCTCGTTTGCGCTGAGGTAACGATGCGCACTGGCAGTTAGCCTGTGGGAGCGCGCAAACGGTGCGCTGGGATAAATCTTAATTGGCTAGCGACACACATGTTCAGCTAATTGCACACAGTTTCAGCCTGTTTACCCGCTGCTTGGCAACGGGCACGCAGTTTGCAGCTTTTTAAACACTACTCAGCTACGGGCACTCTGTCTCACGGCAGCTTAGCTATCAGTACATTTCTGACTATTTTTATTCTTATGTTACTTCAAAATGCTCTATTTCATTCCATTTTACAAAAGGGAATACATTTACATTTGTACAATACTGTCAGGGGGCTTTTTAGTGCTTATTTACAAAAAAAAAGGTTGTTGTAGGGGCTCGAACCCTGCCTGCCTACTCTTAGGGCTACTCTACCGCTAAGCTATTATTTCTTGGCTTACTTTGCATATTTAGTTCTTATATCCTTTTCCACTGACTGCTAACTGTGATTGCGCTAGTAGCACACCCACGCACACAGTAGCAAACATTTACGGGATTTAACAAAAAAAAAGGTTTTAATTTACTTTTATGACATCTCTTCACTTTATACACTGATGGCCAGTCGGGCATGTGTTGTATAGTGTGTTTATTCACATTTTCATGGCCTTTCGTGGCTATTTACTTTCAGCCATTCTAGTCTTCCGGGCGTGTCCACTTGCAGAGCTTAGCCTACAGACATGCCCCTACTCTTACACGGACCGTGTAAGAGTTACTAGTGTGATTCAGCATGCCTCATGCACCTCATGCATATGCATGACATGCTGACATCACACAGTTTAACTGCAGCCTCCGTGTAAGAGTTATAACTCTTACACGGAGGCTTCCTGAATCTGGCCATGAATTTAAAACAAATGTTAGAAAGAATACACACAGATTCTGGTTGTAGAGGCAGGCATGCCTGTGACACAGGTCCTTGTAATAACTGTAAATATTGTAGGTTTATAAGTAAATGCACTATTTTGAACACTGACTTTCATTTTATAGCCAAGGGTCATTATAATTAGTGTAGGTATAGTTTATTTGGCCACCTGAACAAATTGTCATAGTTTTTATATAGGTAAACCCCTCAGAAAATTGATAGAATTAGAGAACATTTATTCACCATCAAAAAAATGGGACCTTAAAAATGCCCTGCCCAAACATAGTTTGGAGTGCATTGACTTTAGGAAATTTTAATTTTAGTGCTGGAGAAACGTGATCCGAAATTATTTGCAGCTTTTTTTTTAATAATTATTTAGAAAAACAGGAGTTGAAGTGGTAAGTTTTTCTTAGAGTTGATTTTCCACCTGCTATTAATGAAACTATTAGCATTAAATGTTTTAAACTGCAAGATTTTTTAACTCCTACTAATTTTTTGTATACCTTTAAAATGTTATTAGTATTGTGGTTGTGTATTTTTTCCAGCTCATTTATTGGATGAGATGAATGATGATGTCACTTCTAAATGAATTTAAACTGTTTTTGGTGACATTTTAACAGTTTCTGTTGAAGTTCAATATTAAATGAACGAAAGCCCTTAAACTACATTCTGGTCATTCTGGTGTACCTTGTGTATTAACTTTTAAGGTTTTGAGGCTGTGCTCCTTATGGCTATGGGGAAAAGGGTTAACTTTTACCAGAAAGTGATTGTATTCTGTTCTGTATAGAACAATCATGTTTTTATTCTACCTGCATAGAATATATCCCTGATAATGGAAATACTTTTTAAAAATTGCTGAACTCCGTCTATCATATTTTGAAAAATTGTCAACAAATGCTGAACTCCTTATGTCTATAAATTGCATATTATCAAATATTACTCTAAATCCACATATTCTCACATATATCCATAGTTTCTGTACCATAAGTTGCCTTTAGATATGGTCATTGCCTACTGTTTACATATAGTGTACTATTTTCTAACAGACTGAACTTTATATTGTCTGAAGTATTATTTTGTTATTAAATGTGACTTTATAACTTTCTTACTCTCTGTATCATTTCATAAGTCTTGGTATTACTTCGTGTTACTCTGTGCATGCACTTCATTACTGTGCCTGGTTCATGACTAAAAAAGAACTCAGTAGGTCACCTACCCAGTTATTAAAAAATAAATATATAATAAATATGTACATATACAGGAGAACATGCTATAGGGTGCCCTATGTTCCATGTCCAAGGAAAGTTTTTCAGAAAAGATAGCTATTAAAAAAGAAACCTAGTTTGAAAAATAAAAAAAGAAAAATCCATGTAGAAAGGAGATGTAGTTAAGCCAAACAAGTTTTCACTAAGATAAAATCATTTCTGTTGTCCAGGATGAACTACAGACTAGAAGTTCTTCTGATTGCTCCACCACAAGAACTAAAGGGATGTTTCCTGCAGGCTGTTCAAGAAATGACTGTGCAGAAATATGTAAGGTGTTGATAAGAAACTGTATGAGAAACAAATATATCACAATGGATCCCCTTTAGAAACTTGAAATCCCACTTAGCGAAAATCCAAAAGGCCAAGACGTAAAACCCTACATCCAGGAAGACCAACCACCCATAACACAGACAAAACACTAATGGTAAGTAACTAATCACCCAACCCGCAAACACAGAAGCACGAACACTCTGACCCATAAGGGGGGCTTCACCCCTCCCCTATGTGGGGGGTGCATACCCCATGCCCCCATAACTAAATAGACCAACTCTGAGATCACACTACTGCTGAGGTAAGGGGCAAAGGTCAGCATGCTGGCCAAGTGGTTACTTACCGTTGGTGATTTGTCTGTGTTCCAGACGGTCGGTCTTCCTGGATGTCCAGATTTTCGTCTTGGTCTTTATGGTTTTGGGTAAGTGGGATTTCAGGTTTCTAAAGGGGACACATAACAATGTATCATATTTTAATTACACTTTATTTAAAAAAAAAAAAAAAAAAGCTACTTATTCAGCCATTCACTGAAGGGTGCTATGAGCCAGAATTCAAGAATGTGTTAGGCACATGATCTTTTTCCTTCAAGGGGAGCACCGTGCCTTCAGGAATGTTGAAGGTCTGTTTGAATAAGCAGGGAAGGATGTCCATCCATCCAACTATCCATCTCCAATAAACTGCTTTCTACTTTATGTGATCATGAGGACAGTGGATCCTATCTTGGTAAACAGCGGATGCAAAGTATTGAAACCTTTTCTGGTAAGGAAGCCTGTCTGTCATAGAATACATGCTGTAATGTATATACTATATGCACAACTATTGGAGAATGCCTATTCACCTACCGCAGTGTTTGTGAGGTTGAAAAATAAATGTGTATACATGGAGGACATGTACACTTAGCACAGAAGTCACTTCAGTCAATATTCACATCAGTGATCCTCTTGATGTGTGGCAACAGTGTTATTTGCTATCCTGCTATTTATGCTCCTGTGCCACCAAAGTAGGGTATTTTATTTCAAAAATATGCATTATAATCTTGCAAGAATTTGCTTTTGATAACTTGTATCTGACAAGTTAAAAATATTTCTGTGTAATGTTTATCTAATATATCAAAAGTAATATTTCTGTCTAATCATCTGCTGACTTCTGATAATGGCTTTCTTTTTATAGAACATTTTTTGTGCATATGTGTAGTCATACATGCTCATGTGGATGTATATGGGTTGTCTGTTCTGGTAAATTTACTTGTATATATGCATTTGTTTTACATATTTCTGTTATATTTAGTCAAATGTAAAACCCAATAAATAATTGCATAATTTCTTCTAAATACCCCATTATTTGCCTGCATTCCTTATACACTTTATATAAATGGAATTTGCTTTTTCAATAATATGTCTATCTTTGTCTTTTTTATTATGCATATGATAACATTTCATAATTCAACATCTGTATAATTTGCACTGAAGCATTTAGCTCTGTCAGATGATTGTTGAAAGGCTCACATTTTCTCTCTTTTCATATCTTTCATAATCACAGTATGTTGTTTTTCTGTTGTGCATTATAAATTTTATATTGTAATTAGTCTCATAATCTTTAAATGTTAGTTATTTTCTTTTTTCTAATGTCCCACACTGCGATCCAACACATCCTGTCAATGATCTGTACACACGCCTATCCTCTGACAGGAGATACAGAAGCCTGCATTGTAAGACCACCAGACTAAACAGTTTCTTTTCACTCCCCGTTAGATTGTTGAACTCTTTGGAAAAATGAACCATGACGTCTGTTACGTAACTACCCTATCGAGGAGCTTATTTTGTGGATGTACAATAACTAAGTGCAATACTAAGGTGGCTCACCTACACACTGAAGGACTGTAAAGTACAATATACAAACTGTGCAATAATTCAGTCTAATCATAGATATGCTGCTATTGTTTCAATTTTACTTTGAGAATATTACCTTCATATTGTTCCTTGTCTTCCTTGTCTCCTGTTCTGGGATGGGTGTGGGTCACTGCTGTCCTAATTTACTTACAAATTGCTACTTATTAAATTTCTGCTGTGATATTTTATTAATTTTTCTATATATATCTGTCTATTTGTGGTTCTCCTTGAGCGGTGCCATTTTGAAAGTTATCCTTTGGCCTGCTTGTGGTGAGGAAGCTTCACCTGACCCTTTTCAGTGTGCACACCTGCAACACACTTGCCCCGGGATTCATGAAGCTCGGTGCAAGGACGGCGTTAGCCTTGCGCTGACTGTGCAGCATAGAGATGGCACAGCAGCACCACATGCATATTAATGAAGGCGTGCTGCTGCAACTTCCACATGCATAGGAAACATGCGCAAGTGCAGGGGACGTGTCTAAGCGCTGCACGGAGGCGTGAACATGTCGGCTGCAGACGTGCAACCTAAAATGCTGACTAGTACAGCCTGCCTCTAATAATAATCACTCCTGTCAGTGTTCATGGATACTGAAATGTATGAAAAGCATACAAGACAGTTTTGCGAACACCAAAATAAAAAGTAAACACAAAGGCACGTAGCTGAATATCAAGTCCCCATCCTTCGAACAAATGACATTTAAAACCCTGTGCACATATTCCATTGTAGTGTTGATTGTTATACCAAGTGGAAGCGAAACATGGAGTGTTAGCGCACCGCTGCCCTTTGCTAAGCCTAGCCCAATGGTTAGGGTTACCACCTGTCCCACTTTGTGAGGGACAGTCCCTCTCTGGGCAGTTGTGTCCTTACCAAAACTATTAAAAAAGTTAAATGTCCTGTGATTGTAGGACATAATTATGTCCCATATTTTATGTAATAGTTCCATAAAATAGTTAGTTAATTCTGTATCTAAACTACCTAAATGTTACAAGAAACAGAATAAGCAACTAAACTGCTAAAAGAATAAGCTGTCATGTAGGCATAAAAGTAAAGTACTTACCGTGGGCATGTGTCGGCCTGTAAAATCTGATGTGTGTCCCAAAGATGTCCCACTTTGGCCATCTGAAAAGGTGTCAACCCTACCAATGGTCAGAGCATTCTCTCAATATCTACCCATTCATGGTCCAGGTCATCCCTGTCTGGATGGCCCAAAGATGAATGGGTATTACCCGAGTCCACTTACCATGTCATGAAAGATGGGTATTTGCGTGTACCTATGTGCATGAAGTACAGCATGTGAAAGATCAAATATGCCAGGGTTGTCCTCACAACCATATTGGTACCAGAGTTATGTAGAGTACGCAATGTGTTGTCTGTGCCATGGGCCATCAACCAGAGAAGGGATGGATGGTGTGTGTGGAATATGGGGGTGGGGGTGATGGGTAATGTAATAATTCGCCAAGGGGAGACTGGGTCGGATGCGCACAATAGGTGAACTGGAGGTGTATGCGGGAGCAGTGGGTGAATCAGAAAGGAAACCAAAGAACAAACATTCACATCCGCAATACAACCTGACGGGCCATACTGCAGAACACAATCCCACAAACATATGAACATTAAAATGTGTGATACACATGTACAGAAACGTTACCGGCTCTCACCCACATAATGGTCTGGCCTGAACTGAGCCATCCAACCCCAACACACCTGAATACATAATTGAATACCCATCATCCCCTCCACAGCACACCATCCCCCCTTGCTGAACGTCCACCAAAACCACCCATACATGGGCTGCTAGCTTGGCGCAGCCATATCTGCACATAGTGACCCCTACCCACATCTAGTAGGCAGTTGCACCCTAGGCAGTCTCAGGCTTGCAAACTAGGTATCCCATGCATGCATAATCCTACCACATTTTTGAATAGCCAGCTGAATGGGGTCCGTTGTTTACAATTTTTGGACATCCCTCATGGGATAAGTGTCTGTTCTCAAGATTAGACTTTGTGGCATAACACGATGTCCACCCCCGTTGACATCCGGGCACTAGGGCTACCACCTGTCCCACTTTGCGAGGGACAGTCCCTCCTTGGCCAGTTGTGTCCTGCATACAAATTGGAAAAATGGCAAATGTCCTGAGATATTAGGACAAACATATTTCCTATATTTAATGTAATAGTTGCATAAAACGGTTATTCTGTTTTCTGAAACACCTAAATGTTATAAGAAACAGAATAAGCAACTAAAGTGCTGCAAGAATAAGCATTTATTTAGGCAAAACAGTGAAGTTATGTCCTATGTACTGGCTGTGGGTACATTTTGTCTTGCAAACTCTGACGTTTGTACAAAACATGTCCTACTGTGGGCATTTGAAAAGGTGGCAACCTTACCAGGCACAAGTCAGATTAGCAGTACCTGACCACAACCCTGCTCAGCCTCCACCCGGTCCTGCAGAACCTACGAGCTGGGATAAAACACCTGACTGTGATGCACGTCTCCCCACATGCATTATGGGGAATAAATACCTTTCACATGTTCCCATGAAGCTTCCCCATAGCCATCTTCCAAATAGTACATGTCCACAAACTGTATACCCCGTCCATGTTCCTCACCGTAATGATGCATACAACCCTTGTATACAAAACAGTACAGGTACCTCCCATATGCAGTCATTCATATACATGGCCATGTATAACTCCAGATATGTAGTCATATATCTATAAATGTACATACTTACATTTGCATAGCCACACATCACAAATACATGCATATAAGTACTTGTCAAGTATGTGTCCAATTCATAAAT